>NC_135066.1:1502083-1802500 GCF_051401765.1 Calliopsis andreniformis
TATTACTGCCATCTGAATTATCATCAAAAGGAAAAAGAAACTCCAGCGAATTGGTATGAGTCATAATTTTGCGCGACGTTATGCTTGCATTTGAAGAACCTGAGCCTACCGATGCGGCAAAAATCGTGCAAGGACACTACCAATAAGACACTTCTCTTTGCTAAAACAATAACACGTCTGAAGCTATCCTATCAATCTACCTTACATCGATTATCTATTGATCAAACCAACTCGAAACCTACTTTTTCAAATAAAAAATAAAAATATCCTCATCTCTGCAAAACACTTGGAGTCTAACAATTATAACTGTGCAAATAGAATCTGTCTCGAGTAAACAGACAACTGTTATGAGTTGTTCGGAGATGCTTTATCGCGAAACAAATAGGAATGCAATGACACAATACGTTGTGAAGAGAAAAGAAACTGGAGGAGAGATAAGAACTGACTTACCGATCGGCGCGAATTTGAATCTCTTGATTCTCGGCAGAGTGGCAGTAGTGCAGGCGCGCGTCAAGGCTGGCATGTTGCTTTCTCTGTCCAGCAAGGAGTTCGGTCGCGAAACAGTAGACGATGATGCTTCCAGTTCTGGGACAGCGGCTCGTTTGACAGCTCTTTCCTCGGTGCCAGTCACCTCTACGGCTAATGAACGCATCCTCCGTTTATGCGTGTAATCACGTCACGTGTTTTGTATGGTGTGTGTGTGTCATTAAGCCGTGACAGGGAATCGCGCGTCGATTGCGAAATTATGCGCGATACTGTGACGTGACGCGCCCTGCACAGGTGGCGGGACTTCGTTACATATTATTTAGATATGTCAATATGGAAGAATTTTTTGTATGAATCAGTTTTAGATGATACATGAAATGACGTGAAATAGAGATGGTAGACTTTAAGAGTGAAGTATGCTTTGTTATTGTTTCGATACCGTGTGTAATAAAGCTGTAGTACTATTATTATTGCTGTCATTTATTTAATTGAGATGTCACTCTTCGACCTTCTTTCAGTCACACAGTTTTAGGAGTTCACTATTGTTTCTCCATACTAAGTACTTTTGAATTCAGTTCTAAATTCTTTACATGTGTCACTAATTATGAAAGTGGTCTCATTAGGAAATCTAAACAAGTTGAATTTATCACTCGTTTTGTAATGGAAATTAAAGCAATACCAAATATGTGATAAATTCAATTTTTTTAGATTTTTTACTTGAACTACTTACAGAGAATTATCGGTACACATATTTAATGTAGAACTCCTCCTTAAGTCGCTAAATATATTTTGGACTTCCTAATCGTCTAGATTTTGTCTACACAGCAGGATGTATCAGAAAGAAAGAATGTGCTGGCTTACCAACTTCCGCGGGCAAACACAGCAACCCGTTTCCTTATTCGCCGATCGAGCGTAACTTGGTTGAATGGAACGAAAACGAAAGCTTTCCAGCGGGTATTTTCGGCGAGGGAATGACCTCGAGACGGGATCGACTCGATGCAAAGTTAGATCGACACTGACGCTGCACTCCCGCGTGAGAAGCAGATGTTCCAGCCGAACAATGAAACGTGCGCGCGCTTAGCTAAGTTTTCGTCTTCGTGATTAGTAATCTCTACTCAGGTATCGCGGCACAATTAGTCACTGCCCACGCGGTATATTCCGACAGATTATTCATCGCATGACACAGTGTTAAACGTCTACGTTTGTACACAGTTTTGTCTATAGCGATAGCGATTAGTGTTACAGTTCCTTGATCCCGAGATTGACATCATCCTGTGACTCTACACTATGTTTTCAAGACTTCTAGACAGCTACGTCAACTGGTTGTAAGCTATTCAACACGAGCATTAGGTATCCAATTTATATAAAAATCGATGACTGATGAATGACATGTTTCTGAATCAGTGGCGCAACACCTAAGTGGACTGAGACAGTATCTTGCTTTCTACTGGTTCATTAACATTTCAATCCCCGATTAAACTCTGTAAAATAGTCACTTTATCAATCCCTTAATCCTATCCTTCAAATCTTCATAAAACTAGTTAAATAGTTGGCAACCTAGCTTAAAACTCACCCTACCAACCCCTCAATCTCTCCTTTCACTGTTTTCCAAACCTCAAGAAAGGTACTAACTATCAGCTGACAAAGTGTTAAGTATCTCAAAGTCCAAAACGAGGGAAACACTTTCTTCTGATTAAACAGTAACAGCTTAATGACACCACAGTGAGCCACATGGACCGCAGACACTAAAGGTTCGCAGAATCGAACTTACTCATCGACAGGGAGGGTCTCTTTACAGGCGTCCCGGCGAGCAACAGCCCCGACGATGGTTTACCACAATGGTTCACCGCTGACTGGGCCGCGGCGCGGCCAGCCAGGGATATCTTTGCGCTCATCCTCGCGGCGGCTGCCGATTCCTGCGATCCTGACTCACGTACCGGGAAGTCGAGCTCGGAGGTCGCGCTGGCATACCTCACCTCGTTAAATTGGACCTTCTCCTTCGTTCTCTCTTTCTCTCTTTTGCTCGCGATGCTATATCATTCGACGGTGCCAATATACGTCTTCAGGGCCTCTTTCTCTCTTCGTCGCCTCTCGAGTCTGCTGATCGAGGATCTGCAAAAGGAAAGCATGAGAATGTATTTCAGGGGGAGATCCATTTTAGGTGCGGACGTTTCATGGTGACTGAGTTTAATAGTCTCTGGTGCCCTTCCTGGACTCGAGTGTCAGTGGCCTGGAGTCTGAGGGTTCATGCCCGAGTCCTTGGGGAATAGGATTTTCGTAATTTTTTAAGGCTAGTCTCTGAATTACCCACTACAGTAATGGGTAAGGTTCGTGAATAGCTAATGGTGCAGGTTCGTGTACTCTGAATACTGTAACCACAGATCTCTACTTTACCTTGAAACTAGACTCTCCTCGAGCAAATTATGAAAAGCCATACTTAGAATATTTACCAGGAGGTCGAGATCAGGCATTCCTCAGTCACGTTTTATCCCTGAACCGCCACACGTGGGCCTCAGTCATCTTCGTGCATCTACCTCGAAAAGGGTCGAAAAGGCACTGGGAAAACAGCGGGCAGTACGAGCTGAAAACGAAAACAAATCCTCGTTATTCCAGCATCCTAAGTCACGATCGCAAATCATGCGCCGACTCACGACGTATTCCGCGAATCGTGATCCATGGCGTGCTCGCTTGTTGATGTTTACCGATTCGCGTTGGACCTGAATCACGTACCGGGAAGTCGGAAATCGGAGGCCGTGTTTAAATCACAACAGGCCTTCTACTAACGATCGACCTGGCAGCCGGTCCCCGCTCGAGAACCGCCATATTCGTCGCACTTAACCCTGGACCAGGCTTCCTGTTCAATAACCCAGCTAAAGGCCTCGAAAAAACGATAATCCCTTGGAAATAGAATCCCTTCATAATTTGTTTTTTCACGAGTTCCATCTCTAACTGGCTTAAGATTCTTTTAGCAACCACTAGTCAAGTATCTTCTTTCGACACTATAGGCTTCGCGTCTATTTCCGAGTTATACTCGGTTTATTAGATTGTTTTCTTAGCTAGTTTACGAGGGAAGCATTTCAGTAACGCTAAGTAACTGTTATTATCACTTTACTACTATTTCGGTACTTCTAGTTTATTTACTGAAGTATTTCCAACGGGATGACACACTCAGTTTTAAATATTGAAGAAGAGATTCCACAATTCATGGTCTTCAATCTGAACCCTCTGCTCCCACAGCTCCAAGGACCCCAAAAAGGCAAGTAAGAAGAAGAAATGTGTTCTTTCTGCCAGCTTGGTTCCCTAAAGAACGAGCAGTAAATCTCTTCATCGTTGCAGGCGGCCATGAGAGTGCACCAGGTCACCGCGAACAATGTCCCTATGCTCCATGGATCGCGAGAATAAGCATCGAGGACGGAAAAACACGAGGGACAGCCGGCTGGGAGCACGTTGACTCCTTTGACTCAGACGTCGGCGAGCGAGCATCGAAGGACCTTGAAGAGGGAACAGGAACTTCACGGGCTCCGCATCAAGGCGAGCCAGAATCCCTCGACTCTTTGTCCCAACTTTCTGGTGCATTAACAGTGCGCTTGTAAACTTATCTGTGACTGTTGCGTTGATTAGCCGACCAGCTACTCAAGATCCGACTAATTTTTGATCTAGCAACTCTCTACCTCTCATTCAAAGGGAAGCTTGGGACGATATTCTTCGATTCTTTCAGAATTTTTAAGGTATAGAGAGGAGCTTGAATGCTATGTGTTGTTTCTGGTAAAGAATACCGTATTAAGATGGGCTGGCTAGTACTGTGAACTGTACCTAAGACCTGGCTGACTCATTCTACGGAAGGTTAAAGTTCAACCTAGTAGCCGTGAACTCTCTTCCTGGTTGAAAGTCAGACGATCAGAATATGCTCGGTATTATGGGGCATTGTCTGGTAGCATAAAATAGTATTATCACTGTCAGGCATCTATTAACTGCAGCTTTCTTATCTGAATGAATCGATACAAAAAAACAAAAAAAGAAAATTGGATGATATATAAAGATCGTACTCTAAAACTAGTATGATTTCCCTCAGCAGAGCAATCCGGAAAAAGCGCTATATCCTTCCTCTTTCCAAGCGAATCTGTTCCTTAAAAAGATCTCAGGTTGCCTCGAACAGTGACCAAAAGTGAACGGTCTCTGAATAGAACTCGTTATCGAGATTCAAGTCTCGCGGCAAGTTAGGAAAATAGTCGCGGTGAACAGGTCCATAGCTAGTCTCCTCGCAGACGTCGGCTCGAACCGAGAGAAGGAGACATCGGGAACAAAAGGACAGAGTGACGAAGGAGCAACGCAGAAAGAGCGTAGAAATGCCGCGAGTTCTCTACGATCCCCACCCTGCTCGCGCGCGTAGTATGCCGCGTATTTAAATAGAATTCAAGCCTCAAGGAGAAAACGCAAGGCTGCGGCAAGGACTCCGGCTGTTTTATGCCTCGCGTCGGATCACTGCCACCACCAGTCTACCAGAACGGTCTGAAACGCGGCCGTCTAAACGCCTGTTTCAGTCGCGAACCTAACTCATGCATAATTGATTAGCGCTTGCCAGCTACGGGATCGAAACGCGACCATTTCACCGTCTATCTTCCGCTTCTGCTTTTATTTCATACACCAGACGTTTCCAATATTCGACTGCGCCATAAAACAGAAAAATAGAAGGGTGATAAATATTGAGTTGGTGCAGGGAAAATTACTATTTGTCAGCGTGCTATTTCCTTCTTTAAAAATGCCCATTTTTATTGGATCCTTTCAAAGAAAAAAATACCTACACCGATAGGCTCGTTTTTATCATTAGGAGATACACGAAATCTCGAATAAGGCTTGGCTGACAGAATACGCGATATTTCTCAATAGGATAATACGGTTTATCTGAGAAATGGAGCACAAAGGATTCGTCAGCGTTTAGCCTACCACTTTGTTCTATTATTGTTTCCGTCGTTATCACCGGCATCGCGGCATATTTTTATCGTTGCACAACCATATCGAACGACCGACGAGCATAATTCCAGACGAATCAATACGCGGTCCCCGGCGGAGAGGCGGCGAAGACAAAACCGTAGGAGGCCGCTATCGAGCGAGTAACGCTCGCGTAACCAGACACTGTGAGCACACCTTAAGGCTACCTTACAACGAAACGGTGCCACTACCGCATTACTAGCCTATCTACGCTGCCGCAGCCAGTTCGCCAGGCTATTACTTACCGATACTGTTATTACTGCGTCACCGACGCGGACTCTCGCCTCGCGTTACACGATTTACAAGCCTTAATGAACAATACCTGGAATCCTGGCTGGAATCGATACCAGTTAACGATTCGGAACATCCCTAACGATTGACCTTACGTTTTCTGTCGTGACACGCTACGGTGTGAGACGCAGATTTGATCAAAAAATACGATCGCAACTTTTTCTGAATTTTTGGGTCGAGGTCAAAGGTAAAACTTTCAAGATTGTTCTGAGCTGGATAATGCTTTGAAAAATCTAAAGAAGACCTTTAACGAATAGAGACCTCAGGTGGTAGTACTCGAACAATTAATACGAAAAGATCAGGGCACCCTCAGTGTATAGTCTACTCAGGGAACTACTTAATCCTAGCGCAGGAATACAGTCGTTAGAGTAAGCAGTTAGAGCGACGATAAATCTGTCTGTTTGCGAACATGAAGCTACTATTATGCATGGCCCACGCTTTTCGAGGGGCGAAATTTCACGATTGATGGGTTAAAATGGAACGCGTATCTGTGGCCCGCATCTGAGGCCCATGATACGAGTTACTAACACGTTTGAATATAATGGAAATACAGCCTTGCTTTATTCCCAGGTTTAAAGTAGATTTTTACGAATAAAACGTGCACTGATTTTTATTTGAAAACAAATTCCCAATACAATGAATTATGCATATGATTAAGTCATGTCGTATGCTCATCGATACGTGCTTCGTTCATGCTCGATTAAGTAGATAGCTTTCGTTAGAAATTATTGATGAGCAAGCGTAGGGTAGTTTCAAGGGATTTGCGTTCAGCGAAGTGGATTTCTGACTCTCGTATGTTTCATTATGATGAGGAAAGTGGGATTTATCGTCTCTGGGGATGGCTATAGCGCTCATGTTTCTTTGGCAGTGATTCTCAACCGGTGCCTCAATGTACAGTAGTTTTTTTTATGAAAAAAGATTAATTTTGAATGAGATTTCAAAAGGTGTAAGATTTGAAATTGGAGAAATAAATAGTATTCGAAAAATGTTATAAAATTACACTACCTAGTATTATATAAATATCCTTGGTGGCGTGCTAGATGCATAAGTGCACTAGTTTCCAACTGGAACGATAAGTTTTCTAGATCACTACTGACCTGCAATGCTAAATGTATTTATCAGGAAGGTAGCCGCGAAAAACTTGAGCGTTATCGTATCTCCAATATTCGTAACGAAGACCCTGACGTCATAAATGCAATCACCTTTAAATCTTCTAATCGTAACAACACAACGTCACGATGCTAACAATAATTATGACATCATCTTCTCTTATCTGCTCGGGCATCCGTAAGAATGACTTGTTCTACTTCCTCGTTGGTAATACTGATCTCCGGTATATTATGAACACTTACAGACATAGAATATATCCAAGTATGTAAAATATATCTTATATAAAATAATTATGTAAAAACCAAGTATTGTATGATATGTATATTAAACCCTTTAACTCCATTAGACCTTTGACCTATATGAGAACTCAACTACCACCTTCCTACGTCTCAAAATAAATACAGAAACAGAGTATACTGCATCTTGTAACCATTGATCCTGCAACCCTCTTCGAATCGAATTCCTACACGATCGTTGCGAAAAGATCGCGTCGCGGGGGGTATACCGCAGCAATTAGGGTGGCATACGGACCGTATTACCAACATAATCAAATCACATGGACCCTTGCAGCTCCGTTACGCCCGTTGACAGGGTTACAAAAGGGGGATGGGCCACCCTCTCAAGCCCTCTCAGGATCCAGTGCGCAGCCTATTGGCCTTGTACGCCAAGTTGATTCATCTGTTTGCTTTTTATTATCTCACCGACCACCGGAAGGCACCAGCTACCCCACTGAGGGTGCCGTTAATCAATTTATGAGATCAGCCACGGAGATGACGAATATGTGTGCGCGAAAATGACGACCCTACCCGAAAACGGTTTTCGATCGACCGGAAGGAATTATCTTCATGAAATCTCTGCTTCGATTTAGGTACATTGTAGAAGATGACAATGCAATACGTGAAACTTGAGAAAATGAAGTCTAAGTGACTATGAAAACTTTGAGATGCCATGCTAAGCGATAGAGTCTTAATAAGGAAGTCTAAAGAAAAAATTATAAATGTATGAAGAACTGCTACCGCACAAAGACAGTCTCTTAATAGCAACTAGATAGGGAATCAAAGCACTCTGAATAATTTCGCGAGAGCGTTGACTTCCGCAACGTGACTTTCAACGTGATTGACCTCGACCACTTCTTGATACACCATTGCAGACATTGTATGTCTTATATCGAGTTCTATCAAACAAAGGTATAGAATTCACTTCAAATAACTCGGAAGATATTACAATGCTATTTGCAATTCTGACAGTACCTACTTAAGTATGAAAAAAAATAATCTCATAAAAAAGAGAAATAGATAATTACTGTAAAAAGTACTTGCTCTAAAAAGACACTCTTAGAATACATGAAATAAAATTACCTGCTCTCGATAATTCAGAGGTGTCAAAAAAAGTACTAATTTTCACTTGACAAATCGAATTTCTTTTTATCACCACTCTGCACTCGGTCGCGACTAAGAAAGCACACACACACACACACACACACACACACACAGTGTTTAGGGGATGAGACTTCTCGTACCTTCTCGTGTGGGGTGTCGGAGGGTTTCTAAGAGGACATGAGCGTGCGGTTGACTGCACGACCTTCGACGTGGCTGGCCCCGCGAGCACTGTTTTCTAAGACGCCTCGCTACCGACCGAGGGTTGCGCGGCTTTCACCCCCCTCGTGTGCCTCGTGACGTCACAGCCCAACGTGGTGTCCATGTGGTGTCCTAGGCAACCCGGCTTTCCATGTATGCCCATCCCCTCTTTGTCTCTCCAATGCTGCCTTCCTCGCACAACCCTCTTCCATCTCTTCACTCTCCCCTACCCTCCTCCAACCTGTACCTCCTTTTGTTTTCACTTCAATATTGTCTTTTTCAAGGACTACCCTTTTTAGATTCTTTCATGCTTCCCATCGTTTCTTGCTCTTTTTTACCCTCTTGTGTTGCCGTGCTTTGATCTCTGTACAGTCGGTGCATTTTAATAAACATTCATTTTTCATCAATTCAGTGTTTGACTCTCTACCCTCTTTTTGTTCCTTCTTCTTTTTCTATATTTTCCTTTCTTTCGGGAATTTCTCTTTTTTATTCCTGTTAGTCTCAACTCTTCTTCTTTCCATGTGTTTCATTTCTGTTCATTAAATGAATTTTTCTTATTTTCCAGTCATTTTCATCCCCTTCCGCATACTACTTTTAATTAACGTTACTGTTTTCCTTCCTCTGTCTTTTTTCGCCTTTCTTCCTCCTCTTAAGTTGCTCCTTCTTGTTTAATTTTCCTGACTGAGTTCACTCGCACGCGATTTCGCGTAAGCACGCGTCTGCGTCACTGGTGCGATCACCCACACAAGTAGAAATACAAACGCACCCTTTGTATCGATACACGCGTGCACACACGCGCACCAGATACAGAAATCGATCCGGTTACCTGCCTGCAAACGAAGACTCTTCGCACCCCTCCCGATTCCATCCCCTTTATCACAGAGACGCAGGCTTGATATCCCCCTGTTTTCTCCAATATCCTTGAAACATTCCAGGAATATTTAATGGGGATAATATGACTCCTTCGATAACAGAGACATCAATTTTTTTCAATTCGATCAATATCGCATACTTTTTTATCGTTTTTTTCATCTTTTTCAACAATTATGGATGTCTTTACTGAAGATGTTTTTTATTTTAACACGTCAATTCAAGGATTCAGTGGATTAATAACTAATGTTGTTTTTCATTTGTCCTTTACCCCTTCAACGGAGACTCGGGGTCTCAGCTACTACTTTCCCAACGCTTCCCACGTGAACACTTACGAATCAACTTCTCCTACCTACACTACAATTTTCTATTTCGTCATAAGTCCGAGTCATGAATGTTAATTCAATTCTACGCGTGGCAAGGCGTCCACATTCCATGTAGTAACGTTATTCACGTTTCCATATAAATGGCGACGTCACGCGCCACGCGATCCACGCCATCAAAACGCTGCCAAGGCGTTGTTGCACCCTGATCGTTACATTTATTATGACATCGTCGATCGAAACTGCTATAGCAGAATCGATCGGAGTGAAACGCGAGGTTTATTTAAAGGTGGTTTCCGCCTTAGTCCTAGATTATTTTAATATATAACTCGAGCGATCGAAGTCGCATCGTGTTCGATAAGGTGCACGTATTCCAAAGAATGACTTCACCGGTTGCAGGTGTGCATCGTATTTAGATAATATCGATTGTTCTTGCACGTCATAGGCCGACCTAGAATCGACCCTTCGTGACACACTTACCCTGTGGTTGACAGTGCTTTAACACGAAGGCCAGAATTGGAAATCTAGTAATCTGACTTTTGTCTTGGAGAGCAGCCAATGGAAATCGAAAGAAAGGATAAATTTAGCTTAGAAACTTTTCTTCCAAAAATGTTCGTGTCTGAGAAATTACAGAGTTTCTACAATGTTGGCTTCCGAATTCCCAATTCCTCGGTGCATTGTACAATTATCTTATCAATTTTCAAAAATGTTCCACTAACAATGTGTCTTCCACCTGATAAAGGGTAAGCACTCTTACGGCTTTCATTCGCTAATACGACGCTGTCATAAATCGTTCACGAAACGATAATCCTTTGAAAGCGTAACAGCAGCTTATTGGATTAGGGGTAACGATATTACGGAATAATTGTCAAACCTCATGCGATCGAGTTCATGTGATTTGAAGGAAGCTTTTTGCGTAACGAGCTTTGAGACTATTGTCTGCCCTTAAACAAACAATATACTGTCCCTAAGGGTTATTAGTAATTTTGTATATAAATGAACTGAGAAATATTGGTATTAACGAGAAGAAAATTATGGAAAATTGTTGATGGGACGTAGAATTTAGAAAAAATGAGATGCATTCCTTCGATTTTCCCGGGAAAACGAATTTATCCAGGAGGGGGATGAAATGATGAGAGGGCGCAGCACTCCCAAACAGGTCGATACGACATGCGCGCTCATTCTCTGCCGACACGTCTTCTGGGATGGACCCATGCTGATTCTGCACTTTGAAACATGCCAAGAAGAAGGATCTCACGTTTTCTAACTTCGATCGGGGTGATAGTGATTAAATGAGACCAAAAATTGACGCAAAAGAAAGGAACTACCAAAAAATTATTTAGAATGTTCAGTGATTTCGACTGGCCCCAAAGCTGGACTATTTCGATTCCCATCGAAGTCACAAGATAGTAAAAAATCATTGCATTTCGGTTGTCTAAAAAATTGTTTGCTGTTTGATGAATATTTTGCAAAATGGGAACCCGATTTGCGGCTTGTAAGTGATTTTTTGCTTTTTGATTAAAATACTGTAGGGTAGGTTATTAACGAATGACTTCTTTCAGACTCGCATAAGTTAACAAGTCTTCACGATTACTACCAAAGACTTCTGCATGGCAGTCAGCCGGTACCCTCTGGCCTAGACATGGCCAATACACTGAAACATTTCTCCCAAACCTTGCTGTGTAAGAATTAAAACTCTACTATCTTCAATTTGCACTTGAATACACCCTAATCTGATGGTTGTTTTTAGCTTTATTGAAAGAAGTGCGCGAGGCTCCCTTTGAGATGATCAAGTCGCAGAAATTCGACGCTGAACGAATGGCCCTTTACCCAAATTTGGACTATAAACAACTTTACAATGCCCTGACACAGTTGATGGACGTGATTCCATCCATCCACAATGGCTTGAAAGGTCTGACTGCAGAAATGACGTTTCTACTTCACACGCCACGCTTCTAGACAGTTGTTCTCTTTTTTACCTCATTTCTTCTTTTTTGGAATAATTATTGAACTTTTATACGTATCTGTACTCTGTAAAATGTTGTAGAAATTAGACCTGCTTGAATGAATAGACGTTTTTTTATTCAGCCTTACTAAACGCTCGGTCTGACCACGCATGTCATCATTCTACTTAACCCACATCAACCGCTACTAAACAGCGATTCTAAAAACGATTTTTTGCAGTGTTCGGACAAGCGTTGTTACAGTGTCTCGCGTGTCTGTTACCATTTCTTGATCACGATTTGATCGACAACGTGCCATATTTAACAGCCAGCTCAATCTCGGTGCTTCCGGTGGAGTTGCATCAGGAAATCGTCAATTACCTATGCTTCTACATTTTACCCTTCACTATTAGTGAGTGTCTTGCTATCTATACTCATTAAATAATAACCTCGCAACCATATGTTGATTAAAAATGCGATTTCCTCGAAATTATAGCAAGAAAAAACGATGATGGAGGAGAAAACGCTGCTAGCCAGTCGATAGCAGCTGTGATCATGATGATCTTTCAGTATTCTAACAACCCAGGTATCGATTACTATATTTTCATATCTGAAGATTGTCACAATATATGATGCAATTATTTTATGAGAAATTTTGTTAGCGCATCACTGTCAATTGCTGGAGTGCCTGATGGCTCTAAAACCTGGCGTGGTGAAAGATATTCTCTGCGTGGTTGCTTATGGTACAGCCCCAGCAAGAGCTTCCGCCGCCAAGTTGCTCTTTTACTACTGGCCATCCTTCAATCCTAATCTATTCGATCGCAGGGCAGTTCTGATGAAATTCGCAAGTACGTGCTGCTTAGGGTGCTCCACTGGACAGACTGAGATCAAAATACAACCAGTGAAATATGAGAAATAAATTTGAGATTACGATTTCAGACGACCTCGCCCCTTTCGTGTGTCAGAGAGACTCCTGCCCCAATGCTGGCAACGCTGAAGCAGGGAAAGTTTGCTACGATCACAAAATATCCATCACTTTCGCCACGGAGACCCCACCACCCTTGTATCTTTGCATAGAGTGCGCGAATGAGATTCACAGAGACCATCCCAATCAAATGTTTTACGACATATTGCATCCTATGCAACAGGTGTCCATGATATGCGAAAACAAAGTGAGTCTAAAGTGTCTTAGATCCTAGATAATATGTTTGCTCTCCTTGTAGTTGCTAATTGAATATGTTCCCTCCAACTCTAGAACTGCAGGGCCACTGACAAGTCAGCTATCAGTGTCTGCTTCTCCAGCGAGTGCGCCAGTTTCAATGGAAACCACCCGATTCGCTACTGTCAACAGTGCCACAACATCAGACACAACAATCGTCGAGGTGGGGATCATGTGTACCACATGGCGTTGCCGCATATATCACAACTCGACTCTCAAACTCAGACTTACATGGTCCAGGCAATAGTCAGGTAAGAGAGGATGCTTTTCGTCGAGTTTCTGTTGTATCTGCTGAGAGATCGTGTATTGCTTAACGTACAGGAAAACTGTGAGAACAGAAACAGTGGTTGGACAAACGACACAGTCGCTGTGATGTGCACGAGTTGAGACAAGTTGTTGTGTATGGAGGAAAGAGACTCTTCTGAGTAGTAATGTCTCATAAATATGTAATTCCAATGAGAGAGCTCAAAGTATGCTAGGAAAATTTTTTTCTAAGTTGATGCTTTCGAGAAGAATAAAGTTGGAAATGGAGTCCAAGAATTTTTTAGCGTCTAAGAGTCTCTTGCCTTCAGAGTTTCGTCGATGTCGAAGTTCTTTTTGCGAGTAAAATATCCTTTGGATAACACGAACGTATGCGACGCACGTTGACGCAGTTCGATTGGTTTCTCTCGTGCTTACCCACTTACAGATCGCGCCCAGAACTGAAAGACACTTTATTTGAAATTTTTTATGATCATGATTACTCTTAAAACAAGCAGGCAAATAGTTAAAAGATGGAGTAGCTAATAAAAAAGCTAGTTAATTCATTACAAGGGCAAATCGTGTCCTCCATATGTTCGAAAGAAACGAGATATGACGCATACTAACGAATGATCGCAGGATCATTCTTGCTTTGCGTGTTTGTTCGTGCTGGTCCATCCCGCTTGGTAAGAGATTACGCTGCAACCACGTTTACTGGAGATCTGAGATACCTCAAAAGAGCCTTTCACTATGAGTGAAACAATATAAGTGCAACTATGTTCCATTAAAGGTGGTTACTGAATGCTCTGGATATGGTTTTCAAATACTCGAAAACAAATCGAGATATCTTGAGGATGACTTAAAAATTTTAAGTAGTGAAGAGACTACTGCATCTTTCAAAAATCTATTACATTTTGATTAATATGCCTTCCACGGATATCTCGATTTAATGATGACGTTAGAACTGCCAGACTAATTTTGATTAAAAAATTACCAAGAAATTCCTAGTCTGTAGAAGACAATCTCAAGCTATACAGAATGTTACCAAAGATGGATGTAGCTACGTGGCCTAGAAAGTAACCAGGATTTCCAGGGACTAAAATAATAACGTCCTGTTGAAAAAGTTAGTACTGGCGATTCTAGCATGTACAAGTTTTTCTCTGACTGTCCAAGTGGTCGCGTAAAACACACGTGACTTTGAAGCACTCACTCACAGTAGAGGCATAGGAAAAGCACATCTCTAAAAGTTGCAATGCACCTTAACCGAGGACACCGCGTCGTAGCACGTCCTGGATACTACACACCAGCACCCAGTACCGTTCGACAAATAAAAACAGATCCACTGGTGCAAGGCTTGAATAGATACCCATTTACCGAGACACACTGGTATGCTGCATGTACTGAAACGTGATTTTAACGGGACCCTAGACTTACTTTTGTTAGTCACTGTCGTCACAGTGACCGAGGAACTTAGCCTCGATTCCAACTAGCCTGATCATCAACTTTGTTTCCTTTTTAATTAATAATTTTGAAAAAAAGATATTAAAAATAGTATATTTTGGCATTTTTTGATGTGAGTAGTTTCGAGATTCTATTTTATGTTCTTCTATGTCTCCTTTTTGATACTTTTGTAAGGTAATTCTTGAATTGCATTCTTGTAGTTTCTATACTGTAACTAGCATGGACACCCGTAGATAGAACACAGAACTAAGTAGTACTAACTGTTACTCAAACTACTAATCGATGATCTATAGTCAATTTTCAATGATCTGATCTTCATCTCTGTAAATTCATATATGTATCATCAATGTAATTTTCAAATAAACACGATCTGAAGTCGCTTCTGACCTGATAGACGTTGTGGTCGACCTAGATCAATCAGCTCTTCATCATATTTTAATATTTTCGAAAAATATGTCCGAAAATTCGATCGACATTGTCACTCTACATTGAAATTATCTTCTGACGAATTTTTTCACGATTAATATGTGTAATAAATTCTCAACTTTTATTAGCCATATGAATATACTCTGTTCGATAATTATCGTAGGTTTTAACAATGGTCCAGATAGATCGTGAAAGAATTTAAGCCTCTATTGAACGTGGAAGCTGTGATTCTTCGACGTTTGATACTCTATTGTCACTCAAATCGCTTGAACTTGTTAGCGAAAATTCCCAGATACAAATGAAATAGTGAGGGCAGCAATAAGTAGGAGTAGTATAACCTAATGGAACTCAATAATCCAAAAGAAGCTTAAATTTTGGCAAAAATTCTAACAATTTGATGCGATAATGTCACAGAGAATGTCGATTCATACCCTAATCATGGTCCATAAGCTTTTCCAAAAGGTAGGCATGAAAAAATTGCAATTATCAAACCGACCACAACCAGACGTGACCACAGATCGTGTCGAAGACCATCCACAAAGGTGCTCTTCTCTACTTGCAGCCTGCTTAAGGAAGCTGAACCGCTAAGTATGGATAGTAACCGAGACATCTCGGAAATAAGTACTAATAAGGGCAGCACAGGATTCCCAGGGGGTGGAAGCGGCGGCGGGGGTGGTACCAGTGGTAGTGGTGGGACCCAATGCGATCCATCGACCCTGGAGGAGAGGCAGCTGCTTGGCAGATACGGCGTCTGGCTGCTGGTGGGGCTTTGCACCCCTAATCAGGACACCTCGATCGAAATTCTCGGGCGTTTATTATCAATGCTATTTCATTGGTTTCATGTTACTGCCTACTCTTTCGATGGTACTAAAAAAAGCCTTATGCACCTTATCTTTTCTGTTGGTAATTTAACACTTCGCATATTATACACTTATGACGTAGACGTAGAAGACGTAGGTAGTGATGGGCCTGCTCCGCCTTGCAGTTGAATAATCGCTTTGAAAATTAGTCGGATCGATGAAGGGATGTCTCAGAATTTGAGAAATCCATGATTCGAATGATGTTCGAAGCGATTCGGAGCATCTCGAGCCCATCACTAAACGTAGGTAGTCTTTGGCCGCGACCGTAGGCACATTCGAGTGGACCAAGCGTTTTGTCACACCCTGCAGACGCATTCATTCATTGCCCTTATTCTTTGCTTACTACTGTATGTACTTTTTCGTAAGTTTGCTCGAGAAATCCGCCTTGGAAAGAGCGGCGAAATTTCATAGTTGAAAGTAATGGAAGTTCTAATAGCAAGCTGTCTGCAAAGTGCGCCTTCTAAAGGGATACTGTATGAAAGTCTATTGAATATCCCTGTAAAAGTCGTGGGTAAACCGTGGGTATTCATGTGTACGTGTTCGTGCTTTCGTGTCGTTAATGCTTTCCTAAGCTTAACTGTGAATCCTTTGCTGTTCAACATGTCTCAACTGAAAAGCTTCTGTGTTGCTCCTACTTCTTTGTTCGAAATTCTGTAACCCCTTTTTTGGTGTAAATTCTACCAGTAAATATGTACTCGATGTCTCCTATCTCCCACCTATTTTCGCAGAGGCGTCAGCTTTGGAGATACCACGTTTTAACCCTTCGATTTTTCCACTTTTATATCCTCCCTATTTCTACCACATTTTCATTTTAGTATCCTGTCGTAATTTAAGAATAGAATTTTTTATGATATTTTGTTTAATATCAGTAGAGTCTTTTATAATCCTAGAATTTTATGAAAATATAATTTAATGGTAAAATAATCAAATTTTCTTAGTAATCTGCTAAGTTGATGCCTATGCGATCTTGCGTACACATTTGGGAAAAACTTTATGCTCCTGCGTGTGCATGCCACACATACACACACAAGTACCATTATATGTTTGTGTACCTGTACAACTGAAAACTTCTGACAACTGGGAATATCAGTGAAAAGGAACAAGAGTGCGTCTGCGTCGCGGCTGATTGAATTTCTAGTTATCAATGCATAGAATCTGAAGACGAAATTTCAGTATCCCCAATTTTCTATTTTCTGGGGATGAATTTTATTATTTAATACCTTTAGGATTTCCATAAAAATATTTCTTTGAAGCCTCTATGCATTGAAGTAGTGATCCCACATAGTTCATGGAAATGTAAAAAAAAGCGCGGATTTACGAGAAATTCTTCAAATGAAAATGCAATTTGAATTCATAAAATTGAACCAAATTCCATCAATCGTTCTTACATGCTACCAACGACACTGCTAACACAAATCTAATCTGCTTTTACAATGTAATATTCTTTTGTCTTTGGTGTATTGCCCCAAATCTTGCTTTTACACTACGGAAAATATCTGTGCTTAAATTCTTTGAACAGAGAACGCGATATCCAATGATGTTAGCGAAATATCAATAGAAACATTGATCGATAAAATATGCGTGAATTGATTTGCATTTCCCTTCAAAAAAATTATTTGCAACAATAGTCTCTGATAGGCTATGAATCTTTGCAGGACAAGCAGAAAGCGCGCTGGAAAAATTGAAAACCGAATACGTTTGTGGCTGGTTGTCAAAGGTGAAGAAGACACACTACGATGTCTTCATTTCCTGTCTTCTGCCACACCCAGCGGACTACGTTCGTATCGGTGGACACTGGTAATAATGATCTCGCAAATTTTAATTACACAATACACGAAGGTTAAAGAAGTAAACTACAGAAACTTTCTGAATTGCAATAAAGGGAAACGTTGGCCTCGAGAACATCCCATCTAAAAGACGGACTAAATCGACTTTTCTGTCTGGTGCCTTACGAGGTGATCACACCGGATGTCTGGGACTACGTAATGCCCCATTGGATGGAGGCCATGGTGAACGACGTCCCAGAGCACGAGCTTCATGAATTAAAAATGATTTTATGGTAACAGTTTTCTAAATCGCGCACAGCTGTATTAAAGAAGCTAGACATTTATTCTTCTATCTGTAACTTCAGCAAAATACTAGACCGAGACATGAGCCCATTGGGATTCGACGCGAAAAGGATGTACAATTTCGTGGCGAAGCGATTCATCAACACCTGCGCGAAGGTGCAGGAGCAAGCCTTAAACTGGTTGCAAACGTTGACCATGTTGGAGATCAGCATTCCGCTTTGTCAGTTGTTCTCTATGTTCAGCGATGGCGTCGCCGTCATGGGGACCATGAACTCTTCCGAGTCTGAACAGAAACCTAGCAATGGGACGAAGAAAGAAGACGATGATGGAAACGCAATATGTATGTAGAATTACACTGGTCAACTTCAAATAGGTTCTCAATGGAAATTCAATGAAAGTTTTGGAAAATTTCTAGGCTCGGTCGTGGAGAATGAATCTGGAAAATTGACGCCACTGTCCGACGACATGGTCCCAACACCAAGACACATGGAATTTATGACCAACGCGGAATTGAACCTGTCCTGTTGCATTCTTATGCTCGACATACTATTGAAACAGGTATAGTATAACACTCTATTTTATCGGGCAATTTAGTTTGATTGAAGGAGCTATGCAGCCTTTTCTAAAGAGAAGAGAATTCTTGATAGCGTTATTGATCAATAGAAGCAGAAGTAGCTATAGGAATGCAAGTATTCTGAATTGGCCTGTCTCCTAAAGTTAGATACTACAGTTTTGGAACCGAGGAGTGACGCAAATCGAACTAATTTATATGAAACGTTCAAGATGGAGCTTCAAAACATAGACAAGCACACGGGCATCAACACGTGGGTGTGCAGGGACGCGTGCCGTCTGATGAAGTCGATCGTCGCCTCGAACTGGAACAACTGTCACGTGTGCAACGCGGACATCGAGTGCACCTACTGCGAATCTCGAGTGATCTGGCATCAACTGTGCCTGCAGTTGGTCACCTACATGGCACCGGAAAATCCAGCTTATCCGCCTGACGTGAGTTCGTTAGGCCAGGATCCTGAAATAGCTCTGATCGTGCCGCGTTCGAATAGATCATTGAATCATCGTTCGACGCTGACACAAAATTTCTAGGCACCTATGCAACTCTTCGTTACTCGAAGATATGACTATTTAAGTCCATGACCAACAGATATCTTACAGAATACAGAACCTCAATTAATTCGAAGTTAAATTAAACAGAATCCAAAGTAGAGTCCTTTTCAAAGCAACTAGGTACCTTGCATGGAAGCTTCAATCGATTTTCCAGAAAATCGTCGACGATGCCGCGGAGGAGCACGGTCGAAAGAGCCCCGAGACTTCAAGGAAAGGAGACTCGAAGTCTGACGTGGTGATTAACATGCCGATCCCAGATCGGCCGCACTCGGTCGGCGGTGTTCTCGCCAACATGCCTCAGGTAATGTCCCCCGAAGTTCGATACTGACGTGGGTCGATCCATATCTCTATACACGAAATGTTACACCGCCTGGTCGAACACTCATAACAAATCTCTGTCTATCTTCTTTCTGTGCGCGTAACACTTTCCGCAACGCAGCATGCTCTTCTTCGTCTGAACTGTGTTGTGCCTTCTCCTCTGTCTATACCTTCCGCCACTGCGAAATGGCGTTATGTGACCAAACTTAAACACGGTAGGCTAATCTATGTGGCCGGAGGTTAGCTATTTTGATCGTTTATATCAGTTCTTCGAACAGATCATGACAGCCACTGTAGAGACAGTTTCGGAGCAGCTGGACCACGCGTCCATCATGCCCTCGGAGAAGGTCACGCCCGCCGTCGCGAGGGCTGTCACGCACTCGGAAAATGATGAAGGTGAGAATTAACACCTTGAACCCTGGTGGAACACTAAAAGTCTAAAGAAGAATTCGTTTTGAGTGAACTAGCGAATTGAATTTAGTTTTGAAATTCATTAGATTACAAATGGGAATACTGATGATGGGTCTCAAGAGATTAAAAGAGCATTGAACTTAGGATTCTAAAAAATGAAAGAATCCCATTGATCGTAGCCAGCCGCGTTCGTAGTCTGACCATATAGAGGCTCGTTCCACTTTGGCGCACCGTAAAATCACACCTAATGAATTTAATACGGCGCATAGCTCATTATATGCGATCTTTGTTGCAGCAACTGCAACTGCAAGCGTGGAGAAAGCGCGACTGATTGGCGAGAACGATCAGCCATTGAATCTGAGTCCCGAGAACGAAACGGATGATTTTTGGCACACCTCTGTTGGAAAGTTCAGGTTCAACATCGAGGATCTCCCCGAGCAGCTTCAATACATTCATAAACTTCTGAAGGTACAGACTTTTGCCATGGATTTCGTGCAGATTGGAGTGAGAAAGAAATTAAATTTCCTTTCGTCTGCTGCTTGACAGGAAATAATGACGATCGACAAGCCTGATATCCTCTACTACATGCTTCAATGTCTGAACGTGATGTGCCTATATGGCGACGCCTTTAGCACAGCAGTTAAAGATCATCAAGGATTCTTTATATGGTGCCAAGAAAATCTTCTGATAAAAAAGTAAGAACATCTTGTTTGTAAATTTGTTACGATTTCACTTAGTATACTAACTCCATGAAACTCTTTTCACGAAAATTAAAATTAAAATTTCCAGCTCATAATTGAATGAAAGTTTCAGGTATTCTGAGTAGTTGCATGGCGAGGAGTATTATATTATTAGTGATTTAAATTAATTCATATGTCTTGTTCACATTTGTACAGTATGTGGGAGCTTCTCAATGCCGAGCACTCGCACATAGCACAAGTCACGGTGCCTCTGTTGCTCCACTGTGTGACTTTACCTTCTGGAACTGACACCTTCTGGCGGCTAGTTCAAGAGGAATTCCACAACTTGGACTGGCGAGTTCGATTCGTGGCAGGTGTGCCTTAGCAACTCATATATCATAAAATTAGCGGCACTATAAAATGAGTGACTTAAGCTAGTGATATAACTCGCTAATTTGTCGGATGCAATAGTGGAGAGGGTCACGCTAATCGCAAGATTCATGGATTCCACTCCCCTCAGAAATGTGATAAGCCTACAGGCTGCTCTGGCGAATGCATTCTGCTATTTGATCGCAAGTATGGATGACACCAACGTGTACGTTGCACAAAGGTCTACTTTGTATCTTGGTACCATCCACGACACAGCCATGAGAGTAAGATTTCAGTGAACCTCTGATCTATTCAGTTATTCCACCAAAGTAACGATTCATGGAGCCTGTATATTTTCTAGTCATTGATCCTCTGCCTGGAGACGCAATTTGATTCAGTGATAGTCGATCGACCTATGGTGCTGCAATCTCTGTACCAGCTCCACAACAGCCTCAGCGATAGACACATCTTAACTTGGGAATTTTTCTTGAATCACTTCGAGGCTCTATTTCTCGAGGCTCAGCTCAATCTGGAAAGATCTGGGGATCTCCTACCATATCTAAGAGGTTAGTTGCCACCTCCATAGAATTTCAATTGCCTTTTTTTGGGATTATAATCAAGGAACCATTTCGTAGACCTCAGAAATACGGATCTCAGCAGTGAGATGTTCATGAAGAAGCTGCAGAGGGCGCAGGAGGCCCTATCCCAGTCCGATGGCAGTGGAACAAACTCGATAAAGACGCTGAGTGCAAGCTTTGGCACGAAATGGCCGTACAAACGCACAATGTCTGCCCCTGCGTCGATGATTCCTCGACAAGATACTAAGCAAGGTACAAAAACAGCGACAAAAAGACACAAGTATATTAGGTATAAATCCAAATCGCTTTTAAGTTAAAATCGATGTAGGAACCTAAACGGACAGAATATGAACCAGATCCTGAGAAAATTAGAAATATTATCACATTAGATCGTAAATCTATCACTTTCTTTTAACCGAGAATACTCATAGTGTTCAAGTAATCCTTGAAGAAACTGGGCGACTAAAAAACTAGAAGAATATTTCTCTAATCCTAAAGAATCTCAACATGTGGTATCAGAATAATCACCCTAATTCTTCAAGGAGTCGCACTGATGGCATCCACATTCTCTCGCCTGGCTCACGTAGAAATAGAGTCACCAAAATTTAGTCGATTAAACCATTTCCTACTGTCTCGAACAACCTTACACGCTGACCGTCACGTGTTTCTGACTTGTTCCAATTCCCGAACCCCGCAGAAAAGGAAAAGGTGTACAGCCGGCAATACTCGGCGCCTATCCTAAAGCGCAAGAGCTCCAGATTCGGACTGGGTCAGTTGCTGGGGTCCACCCCACCTAATAACAGTATACCAGGTAGAGTAGCGTGCCTGCTGGTAGCTTTAGACGTGCAATTCTGTGTTACGCGTAAATGTTTCTCCCCCCTTTCCCTCTGTGTACGCGTTCCGTGGTAATGTTTTTGAGGATATTCAATGTGGAAGCTGTGGTAAGTCTGATCGTTGATCAGCCTTTCGGAGGAGCATTTTTCTGCACTACTATAATGGGATATTGTGAGAAGGAAGATTGTCTTGGAAACTGAATGCTGTACGATTTTTAAGTGCATATATATTTTCTAAAAATGACCTGAATTTATAGATTTGGAAAACCACCATCTACTTTTTTCTGCATGTAATTTAGTATATCTTATTTAGGGTAGTTTGCACGTTCGAGTAGATCGAGATGAGTTTGGTAGCTGATACGTAGGGCGTAGAAATTACTATGTAGATAGTTTCTTTCATAATTTACGATATAGACTCTGGTAATGTGCATTAATTATGTTGGATTTTAGTTTTATGAATGATGTTGTTGATTCACTTTGATTGATGAATGTTCACCTTGCCTGCAGCTATATACGATTAATTTATTAATTGAAATATGAATGCTAGTATTACTTGAATAAATTGATTGATACTGTTTGACTATAATATTCAAGCTTTAACAAGATTTTCTCAGATTTTATTCGTCAATATTTCGTAGATTGAAATTCGTGTCTAATTGAATAACAACTATATTAGGATCCTCTTTAAAGCCATTGCATATTACAGATGGGCATATCCACTCGCTCAACATGGTTGAAGAAACCACTGCATTGTCAGGGTACATTCACAAAATTGTGGATTTGGAGCAATCTGACAAGGAAACGATACACCTTCTGGTGTTCCTTTTAATGCAGTTTCTTTCAAGACAGGATCAAGTAGGTCATCACTCTTGATTTATTCCAAAGACTCCGGAATTTTTATTACTAGTAAGGAAATTGAAAATTTACAGGCTTATCCAACAGATGAGAAACCACTATCGAAGACCCAAGGAATTGTGCTGCGTCATTTGTATCTTTTGCTAGGCTACAATCAAACTGATCGCACTTTTCACACTTCTCCTCAACGCTTAAGGCAGGCACTCTTTTTAACAACTACCCATCGAGTTAAGTGCTTTTAAATTTAAATTTAAGTTCATTCTAGAGTGTCTCCAGTATTCAACGTCTTCATCGCGAACCTTCCTCAACTTCTGGACCAAAATCATGTCATGGGATGGGTGATGACACCCCCAGTTTTAGCAATTTTACAACACTGTCCGTGTCCACCGCAAGGTGTACCTGCTTCTGACCTTCAGGCACCGACCTACAGTCTCTGGTACCTTGAACCTCACAATAGACGTTCTTGGTTGATGTCCCTCCTTGTCATACTATACAAAGTAAGATATGAGAATTTTGTAACGCGGGCATTTCTTTTAAATTTTTCGGATTATCTCAAATTTCTTTAGTGCCAGTACGGTCAACAACCATGGTGCAATCAGTTGCAAGTATTGATCAAGATCGTGCTGAACACCTTGGATACCCAGCACCACCAGTGCAAGAGGATCCCAGCTACTGTGGTGATGGGAGGTCCACCCTCTAGATCGCGTGGTAAAACCTATTTTACTGAATGCAAGACTAATACAAGAAAACTGGTCCCCTAGATCATTGAAAATTCCCTATATTTTCCTAATTTTAGACGTGTCGCAACCATCCCTCGGCATAGATCACGATTTAGTAGGAGAATTAAATACCGAAAGCCCTCCGATAAGGACTCCCTTGGTCTCGGTGCATCAGCGCAGCCCAGGGACAACGCAGATGGAAACCCACTGGGAAGAGAGTACCTCAACGTGTCGCTATACCAACAAGCACTCCAGGTCTTTTCATTTATCCTTCATTTCGTTACATTGCATCTTAGACGATTACCCTAGATTTCCTGGAGAGGGTAGAGCATTAGGCTACTCTAGCTTGGAATGTTTTTACATCGACACGTTTGTGATGCACTTTCATGGAATCTTTCTCAGCTCCCTTTCTCTTCAAATCTCATTGTTACCATATCGAGAAGAATGTTTGTTAAGTCTTTAGAACCTACAGCTCGATTTTGATAACACTACCCAAGAACAAATCAGAAATATCTTATTCTTCTCAAATACTCTAAAACATATAGCGAAACTAGTAACTTTGTAAACTATTTTAACACCTATCCAAGATCCAAAGAACGAGTCTAGCCTATAGTTTACTATCACAAAGTAGTATTAGCAGAGAAATAGAAAGTCTAGACCCATTGTACCTCTGAATGTTGCACTCTGATAATAGTATAAAGTCCAGAGCTTCCTAGAGTATCTCTAACAACATTATCCAGAATCCAGAAGGTATCGTCACCCGTGCCTGTGCTTACACCAGTAGCTGCTTGTTACAATTTCCGCTATTGTGAATGCTCTGCAAAGCTACTCGATCAATGCGGATGATACGGAGTCCGAGCTGGCCGCAATACCCGAGAGCCCAAAATCTGACAGCACCTTGCATGGCAGTAGTGGTGGATCGCTCGGTGAACTGGAGGAGAGTCCAGCTGGTGTTACCAGGAGCGTGTCCCTGCACGGGCCAAGAGCTTCGACCGCCATCGACATCATAAGCAGAATCGACTGGAATAGTCAAGCCGCCAACAAGAAATCAGAGACCTGTAGACCCATGTGGTTCTTGGGGAGCGAGGACGACACTCATCAGGTAAAATAAATACAAGTTAAACTTGAGAAGAGAATTGTTGATGAAACTCTACTTGCTCACAGGTGCAAATAAATTCCTTTGGCAAGCAGAGTGGGAAGAGTGGGCCTCAGAAGAAGTGGAGCGTTCACGAAGGGGTGAAAATGATGGTGACAAGCACGTTTCTAACCGGACAGGCCGATTTGCAGAAGTACTCTCCCATAGTAAAAGTGCTTGAAAAAGCACCGGAGAAGTCGACACAGGAAAAGAGAATCTTGGAAAAATCGATCAAGCCCTTTGGACTGGCCAGCGCCTTTGCAGCTACTAGTAGTCCACCTCCAGCTCCGAAGTAATGCCTTCATTCGTTGTTGAAACGTTTCGCAGGTGTTAGAACATAAAACTAAAGGTAATCTCGTTTCAGACAAGAACCGCCAAAGGAGAAGCCATCGACAGCACCCTCCAGCAACTCGGATTCGCCGAATTCCAAGCAACTAGGTCGGCAAAAGCGCATAGAGCAAAGCGTGACTGTAGCATCTCCCGTGTCGCCGGGTCAGGTAGTCACAGTTATGAGCAGCGATCAATCGAGTTCACCAGCAGTCAGCTCGATCTCGTCCCAAATAACGAGCACGGAGAATGGCCGACATGGTGGCTGGAACGATCCTCCTCATCCCTTAACGACGCCCACGGTGGAGCGTCTGCTGCCAATTGGCACGGTTATTCGTCCTGCAGGTAACTGCATCGTAAAGTCAGCGTACATCTAACGCTTTGTAGAAGATAATGGAACTTTGTGTAAATGTCCTAGGACCACGACCAGCTCAACGTATTCTGCGTTGCGAAGACACTTATGGGTCTCCAGAGTCGCCTTTGTCGAAAATGGACGTACTGACAGTCAGTGAGTATTATCGATACGATGATTTAATAAGACTTACGTCTGGTTAAGAAGAATATTGAACCTGATATGGCTCGTTTAGGTTCATCATTCGATCAGGATAGTGAGACGTGTATGTCCAGCGACATTACTAGTTCTAGAAGCATATCTCAGCTCGAATTCCCAATGCCTGAACGACTGCTGCCTGTTGGACCTCCGAGGGATTTCTCTGGATTGGTTGAACACGTTCGCCAGGCACTTGGTGTGCAAGAAATCGAAGGTATCTTTCATAATCAATAAGCTATTATTATTCTACTGGCAATATGTATCTTATTCGACATTTCAGACTCAAATAAATTCAGCAATGGGAACGAGAACGGCAACAAAGTCGATGGATCAGCACCAGTGAAGCAGGATAGCACAACATCCGAGAACATGGTACTTCGTTGTTACAATTGAGACATCCTTTAACTCATCTAACATAAAATCAAGCTTCTGAAATACCTATCAGTCATCTAAAATGTATACATTTTGTAGTCAGCGTCTCTAGTGCCAACGTCGAACGAAATTCACTCAAGTAGATCAGCTAGTCCGAGAAGACTGATTAAGCAAGTGGCCCTGGAATCGCCACCCCCAGCAATAGAAGCCTCGGATTATCCTTCAAGGATCTTTGAACACGATAAAAGAGCAAGAGCTAAAGAGCATGTTCGCATTCAGCGCGAGAAGCCTCGAAAAGGTGGCGCCACTGGTCACGATGCTCTGCTGACCAGACGCACGGAATCTTGGTATGATTTTAAAAGCAGATTAATAAATTTTCTACGAATTCAATAGAAATTAAATTTCTATCACTCTGCATACTCTCAGGTCTGGTCCCCAATTCCAACCCAGCTTGGACATCGCCTCGCAACAGGCTTATCACGCTGATTTTAGTTTAAAGCAAAGCTTGTTTCGTATTGGGGATGAATGCATCTATGAGAGGTAGTTGCACAAGAACTCTGACAAATTTTTCTTATATGTAAGATACTGAATCTATTATAGGTGTTCAGAGTGTGGAACGCTAAAGGAAGAATATTCTGATGAAGAACTTGGACTCTGTATTATCAACCTGGGTACATTTATTCACCGAGAACCAAGCCTGGCAGCACCCCTTTTGCCAGAGATTCTGAGAGTCGTGACGAAGTCAGTCGAACCTTCTATTTCGATTACTTTATAATGTTTTTATCCGTATTCAATTCTAATCGCTAGTACGCTCATAGGGTGGCCCTAAATGCGATGTATCCCTGGCAAAGTGAGACCAACATGCATCTGCCAGGTGGTGCAATCAGTGTGGCACACCAATTTCTTCGTTGCGTTCTTCATCAATTAGCACCTAACGGTGTCTTCATGCAGATGTTTCAAACACATTTAAATGGTATAAATATTCTACCGAGTTAAAATACTACTCAACATATGACTGATTAATTTAATTCTTTGACTTTCAGAGTCTACGAGAATGCAATTCTTCAAGAGCGTCGCTCAGGCTCTAGTCGATTTCAACGAACTCAATCCAATAGCACCTTTGCAACTGTTACTCGAGGTGATATACTCAGTATCCCAGTAGAATATTCTTTACCCTAGCTTCTACTAATACACGTATTACATATTATTAGCACTCACCAGTGAAGTGATCTCTCGTTCCACAGCATTCTGAAGTCACCAGCTACGAAAATCGCTTGCCAAGACCTGAAACCAATACAACTGATTAATGATCAAGGAAAATTACATTTTTGTTTACTTTTAGGCCCTAAACACAAAGAAATCTCTGCCAATGGAACGTCTACCAGTGATACTCTTTAACATAGCTTGCTACCTAGACTGTCTGCCATTGGAGGCTGGTCTCGGCCCAGGCGCAACAACTTGGAGCGGCCTTTTGGCGCAATTCGATAATCTATTTCGAAGGCTCGTCCTCTTGCTGTCCTCCATTGAGGATACCACGCCTCTGTTACGAATTATGATCTCATTATTGAAGGTTCCAGGAATCCAGCAATCGAAGGTCAGTAATTCACCAAGTCGTAAATACCGCGTGGTCGTTCGCAATTAATATCCTTTAAAGATAATCATTTCCAATTTCAAGAAGACGTAAATGTACATGATTTATTCATACTTCTGCGAAATAATAGTGGTAATCAGGGATTTTCGATGACGAAGGGTTCCCTGAACATCGTTTACCAGAGTTTACGATGTAGTTCCACGGCAAGTTTCGATTTTACGACCCTGGCTCTGGTTTTGCTATAAAATTCAAAAACTGTTGGGAACCCTTTTGATTCTTCGACATATGCTAAAGAGGTGAAAGGTTAATACACAAGGATACGTACACAGGGCATGCTGGACCCGTTCGCCAAGGTGTTGAGCTACGCTATACAAAATTCCACGATAAAGTATAGCTACCTAACGGACTTGTGCTACCTTTGTCATCGAGGATTCACACGTGACAGAGACAAGCACTTCTTCGGGAGAACTATCGTGTTCGAGCTGATTCAAGCTATCAAATTCAAGACCACCATACCAGACTCGAATTTCCTTTTGCTTCTGCACTTCGTGCTGCAGGTAATGGAGCCCCGTCATTTGCATGATACGGGTCCGAGTGATGATTCAGGGTTCAAGGAATTGATGATTTAGGACATTGGGGGATCGCTGCCTAGCACTATCGCGCTGGAGAACATTCAGACGGACATATCGCCAATCTATAACACGAATGCCTCTGAGTCTCTGAAAAACCAGTTGTCAGACGTTCTCGACTTTTTGGCTGATTTTCACACTCTGAGCAAAGTAAAGGTAACAATAACAATGGCTGAAGATAGTGGCCATTGATTTCTTTCTTTCGAAAGGAAGATCTCTCAATTTTCTATATTTGATGGTCGAATTTATTTGACTATTCAGAGCTACAGTAAAGGAATGCAAGCAGGGCTGAACGAAGACACTTTGGGTGGTATATTGAAATGCGGCTTGGCACAGTACGTGGCACTGGAAATTACGAGGGGTAACAATAGAGAGAATAAGGCAGTCGCTCGATATCTACCATGGCTTTATAGCACACCTTCCATAATGCAGGGGTGAATATTTTCACATGATTTCAGTTCTAATTTTATCATATAGCTATTGGGACAAAGATACTCTATATCCAACATATATCTACTATTGGTTTCTTAGTAATTCTCATTAATATTTTTAGACCTCGTGAATACATAGATTCCATAGGACACATCAGACTCTTATCCTGGATACTACTGGGCTCCTTAACGCATACAGCCATGTTTGCTGGTAATAATAACACACATCATGGACTACCAATTCCTACAGCCCAACCAATACCTCAGGATGTGTCATGTCCTATAGCGGATTATGTGCGAATAATATTTTCTGGTTTCCCTGAACATTCTAAAACATCGGTTTTGCACATGTCCTCTTTATTCTACGCTTTTATACTTTGCCAGGTAAGCTTGTATATCATTGAGACAATTATAAGAATGATTACGATGTTCTATTTTAGCTATGGACGATGTATCTAGAGGAATTGTCAAAAACCAATATATCCAACAGTGAGGGTCATAATGTTTCAATGAACATTTTATTAGTATTTTGGGGCAAAATAACGCCTTGCATACTGAAACTGGTCACACATTCGAAAGTTGTGAGTTCAGTCCAAATTTAACTTGAAAAAGGAATGCATCTCCTTGTTTTAACGAGGAATTTCACATTTCAGCTGGCAGAAATGGTGAATTTGCATTTCTTAAGCCTACTGGAAGCGCTTCTCGAATGCGGCTCTATTTTGCTGACAAAATTACTTCCTCTTTGGACACCCATTTTGTATTCGCATCACATTCAGGTTCTTCAATTAATTTAATTCACATTTTACTTATAAAAAATGGTTCTATAGCAATCTTTTATCTATTTTCAGTTGCCAGGACATTTGCAAGTGCGTTTACAAAATTGCCAAGACTTTCCGCCTAATAAAATGTCTGAGTACTTCACTTCATCACGTCGAGAATCGAATGCTACTCTATTGCGGTGGTTGCATCGAATGCAATTCAAAATGGGACAAATAGAAATGCAGTCCTCTACCGTCACACAATTTTACTCGATTTAGAAAGAACGATCGAAGATGTACCTAATGGCTAAGAGGATATTTTATAAAAAGTATTTACGCAAATGTTGAACGTTATATTGTTTAAAACGAATGTTGTATTAGCGTGTATACGAAAGTCATAATTTATTAATTGTTAAAAAATATATTTATTATATTAAATAGCTCGTGTATGATTATTTATCCCATATATTATTATCATTTATTAACGGTGCAATATGTTCTTAAAGGTTCGTCAAGCATAATATAGTGAAGACGCAAAGTTTCTAGTAAGTTAGATTACGTATTCGCTACGGCGCTTATCGCGAAATTTTTAATGTTTTCGATAAGAAGTGATAACAGCATTCGCGTTAAACAGTGTATGATTAATTCTGATACGGCTATTAGTCATTCTATACATAATAAATCCAAAGAATTTGTGTAGTACTGTAATATTTTGTAAAACTCTTTCTAGGGAATTTTTCCTACGTCTGCATCTAGTGTTATTTAATTTCACAAACTTTTTGTTGATTTTGTGATAATAAAAATAAATTTTAATAATGTGTACAATTGGTATTCAACTTTATCAAAATACATTATCAGTAACACTCGTTTTACATAATCGAACAGAATGCACTGCATTTAGTTATGAAATATCGAGAAAAATCACTGCAGTTGCAGTGAAATAGGCTTTAATTTAATTTCTAACTCTGTTGTTATGTTTGTTTTATATATAATAAACAAGTAATCCGTTTTATACGTCTATCTTTTTTTAGCATTCTAAACTTTTTTCCGATAAAAGTTTACCGTTGTAATTTTTTACATCGTGAACGTTTGTTGGAGGAACTGCATACCGCGAATTTGTAACTAGCCTTAATGACGTGAGAAACGAGGTTAGAAATGCTTTCGATTTACTAAACGTGAAAAATAATACATTTCTCATGCTCGACAGAGTGGAATGTACACAGTATGTGAATGCACATGTATTTCTATTAAAAGTAAAAGTATTGCTGTATGCGAAATATTTCGGTGTCCGCTTAAAACGATGCGTTATTTACTTTCTTCAGTCAAATGCAGTAGCAGTGCATCATTAACTGCATTATTCTCCTATCATAAATAGTGCTTTAATCATTCTAACAATATTAAATTACTATGTCAGATAAAATTTCCTGCTTAAGATTTTGAAAAGAAAGTACTACTAAAAAAGTTAAGGTAGTCCAAAGTTACCTAATAACTCTGTTTGATTTTATGCTTGTTATTTTTCCAGGTAACTGCATTATTAAAATGCCATTCAAATTTCATTTGAAAAAAAGTAGGCAATACAATGTGGTTTCAAAGAACCAATATGTGATCTGTATTGAGCTCTTAGACACTACCTCCATAGAATGTACACTAAGCATTGACAGTCTTGGTCAAGAATGCTTAGACAATGTGACCCAACGTCTGGGCTTAGGCCAGCCAGAATTCTTTGGACTACGCTATATTTCTAGACATGACTCCCCATCTCCAAGATGGGTAGATATGGACAAACCATTAAAGAAACAACTGGAGAAAGAAGCAAAGAATTTTAGTCTCTATTTGAGAGTCATGTATTATGTTACAGATGTGCAATTGATTCAAGATGAAATGACAAGGTACATCTTTTTAATCTTTAATGCTTTAATTATAATTCACTGCTATCTATTATTGTCTTAATTCTATTTCTAGATACCATTATTACCTTCAGTTAAAGAGTGATGTACTGGAAGGTAGATTCCCTTGTAATTCCAGACAAGCTACTCTCTTAGCAAGTTATTCAATGCAAGCAGAGTTTGGTAACTATGATGCAGAACAACATACAATGGAATGCCTGCAACAATGCACTCTGTTTCCTAAGGTAATGAAATGATTACTCAGGAAACTGTAATCTCAAACTTCTTTATTTATTTGTTATATTGTTTTTGTCAGGATGTTACTCAGGCAGATCCTGGGGGGCAAGATTCTTTTTTGCATACTGCTGTATGCCAATATAAGAATCTGATGGGTGTTACTCAAGCCGCAGCAGAAGAGCTGTACATTTCTATAGTTATGCAGTTAGAAGGCTATGGCAATGAAACATTCTCTACCAAGGTAAACACTGATTCGTTAACTCACACTTTTGGAACATAACCATGTTAAAACCCTGTATCTTTGTTACTATAGGACAGTGGCAACAATGAAGTAATACTTGGAATTTCCATTAATGGAATCATGGTTGTTTATCCAACCACCCAAACAACACAATTTTACAGGTAATGCTTTGATAAAATATAGCAGAAGAAACATCAATCTATGCAAAAATATTGTAGGTGGAAGGACATAAGCAATGTCATTAATCACAAGAAGACGTTTAGAATAGAGTGTCAAACCGAGGGTGAGGATGCGAAGCAGTTTATTTTTAATGAATCCCGAAATGCAAAGTATGTGTGGCGCTTGTGTATAGCTCAGCACACATTTTACATGCAACACCAAGAATCCCGACCACTGGAAAGATCGACTAATGGATACTTCGTGAGTAGCTACTCTATTAGTGTAAAGTATTATGCAAAGAATAGGGTCGAACAGAAATGTTGTGTTATAGGACAGCGACACAAACGATTCAGGAGATCAAGCAGTATCGGTGAATTTAGATAACAGGAATGCGGAAGGACACACGAGGTGGACGAGTTACAATGATCTCTCAACATCACCATACCCTCCTGTAGTGTCTGTATCATCAACAGACATAAATAATTTACGTGCCTTACTCCCATCTTATAGACCCGCCCCTGATTACGAGACTGCCGTCCAAATGAAATACAACAATGGGGGAAATCCTCCCCAGCCTTATTATGCTAATCAATCTACAATTGTTGGAGCTGATATTTCGTGCCTTCTTGGGAATGTTGTTAATCGAAGTAGATATTAAATGTTTTAACAAGTTGTAAGTGCTATCAAAAGAGGATGGACCGATCATCATACTGAGTATTATGTTTTAGAAGTTCAGTATTTTTCTTCATACATACACACTCTCACACATACTATTGCTAAAGATACTAGGAAACTGTATAGAGATTAATCGCAAAGACTGACACGCACAACTTTACAAACCATTTGTTTCTCCATTCTATGGTATCAATGCATGAACATACTACTTCTAAAGAATGTTTTTTGTCGTAATGCTTTAATGTGTTGTGAGAAATGTATTTAGAACTTTCCCTTATTTTAAAGGGAGCAAAGTTTTCTGTTAGTTTTTTAATGTTGTAGACAGTGTTATGATTTATGGTATATTCACATAGTACTTTATAGTTATTGTTATATGATAACTACAAAATACTGTATTGTAAATATATGTTAATCCTATTTTTTTAATCATTGTATTCGGAAAATAGAATATATTTATTCTTATAACAAAATCATTTGTAAGTATCAAACTTGCAACTCTTGTCAACCACAGTGATTCAATTTTTAACGATGTATGTTTTAAAAAGTTATCAAAGTTACATAAGTTATGTAAAATTGTAAAAATATGGCAAATATAAATTACATAATAAAACATTAACAAAAACATATTTTAATCCATTGAGACCATGTAACGACCCAATCTTTGGCAGTTTTTTAATAAATAGAACTAACATTTCCCGCTATCATTTAACCCCCTGCAATACAAATTAGCTCGACAAAATGTAGACCCCAAATGGTTGGAAGACATTCTTAGTAACAACTTGGTAACAATATTACGAGCTTAACACATGATATTCATGTTTGGTAAAGAGATTAACTATGATCTTAATGGATTGGCAAGATTCATGTACTTACAACAATATATCAATATCGCATTCCCTGTATCTCTTCATGCAGCATTATCGCTAACTTCACTTTTCTGAGCATTATTAATAGCTTCCAATAACGATTCTGGATCAGGTTTGCTGGCAGTAGCAATAGCTTCCAAACCAGCATCTAACAATGCCTGTCTAGTCACAGGTCCGATAGCAACTGCTTTGATATTACTCATATCATAAACTTTCTTTCTCAACAAAGTCACTACATATTCTACTGTAGAAGGACTAAAGAAAACAAAAATTCTGGGAACATTATCCATGAACTTAGACAAATCATTCTCTAACGTTTTGCTAGGTAAAGTTTTATAGGCAACCATTTTATGAACTTCTATATTGTTTTCGTTAAGAATCTTTTCTATAGTCTCCCTTCCAATTTCGCTACAAGGATATAATATAGGCTTTGCCCCCTTTGCAATAGAGGCAACGACTTGATCTGCCAAATCTTTGGCATTACCGGCATTGCTACCAAAACAGTTCTCGGAACCTAAGTGACTCCTGGCAAGAGACTCAGTTGCTGGCCCTACGCAATACACTGGAGATGTTCTCCAAGACAGAAGAATGTTGTCATCTCCTCTGGATGCAAGAGCAATCGCCTCCACAGCACGACGACTTGTTAATACGAGTCCTATAAACGTAACATTAACATTACAGTTAGTCAGTAATTCTAAAGTGAGTGGACTGAAGAATGTGTTTATCAGAAGTAGCACTACCATGGTATGAATGTGACTGAAGAAGGCATGCTCGCAATTCTGCTGTGTTCACGAATTCGAAACATAACGTGGCTAAACAATCGCACGCATAACCCGCCGTTTTTAATGTATGCACGTAAGCTTCCTGTGAATCGCTCTTTTCCGACAAGCCACGACATAATACCACTCTTTCGTAACGCAGTGCCATATTCACGAATTTGACCGACGTCATACGCGCTAAACGAGCGATGGAGCCGATCATTTGAATACCAATAATCGCGTGCAAATAATTGTCGATTTCCAAAAGATACACGCGTACATTATTAACCCGTGTCTCTAGTGATCTCTCAGGACTACAGTTCGCGTAATCACGATAGGATTCATTTAGAAATCTGTGTAAACACTATAAAGAAAAGTCGTGGGAAAACTGCAATTCGTATCGCGAAGGGTAGCCATTTTTACTGATTTAGTACCAACTGCGCCACCAGATGGCGAAAGACTCCGACCAATTGCAATCGAATTTGAAAGAAATACCGGGAATTCTTATATTTCAATTATTGATAATCACATAATTTATATTGTATGTCGATTCTAAGACTACTTTTAGATTTTTGTGAGAACCTTAGAAAGTTACAAGCCCTAAAATTCTGAGAGTTGAGAAACATGCAATGATTCATGTACATACCACTCAGGAATAATCAAGTTACTTAATATAAGAAGGATTTAAATTACTTTACTAACAGTGTGCAACAAATTACTTATTCACTTCTTATATTTATAGTCTCGCGTTAGTTTAGTTAATCGAGTGAAAGGATCACGGGACGTGACGAATGATTTCATTGTCAATTTTATTGAAACACTCTTTAGGGTACACAAGCTATCCTAGATAAGCATTAAGGGAAGTATAAAAAAACACTGAACAACTGCTTACGGAATCACAAAGTGGATGTCTGCTCACCTTACGATCGTTAAACGTATCAACGTGCGCACTCGAAGGCACAACGATCCTCGACCCTTACACACCTCGAATATTTCGCCACGAAAACGAGAAGCATCGATGACACTGGACGCGCCATCTCGTGCTGATAAACGCAACGATACAATGCGACACGCGGGGAATATGATTGAATCCAATGCCCTGTGAACAACTGAACAGAGGAAGGAAAGACGAAATGAGGACGAAGGTGCGGAAGGCAGCAGGAAAGCTACTTACGGACAGAAGTGAAAGAATTCTGGGAATTTCACTTACAGCAAAGTAAACGTTGACAGCACTGTGATTCGTTCTCCTGGCAAAATTTCGGTGAACATCGACATACGGGATATTCGTTCTTGAATCACGAACAATTATAGCGTACAGAGTTCCGTCGTAAAGGGGACCGAGTGCCTTCTCATTTAGGTTCATTACGTAAAATAGAATGTTTATCATGAGAATCGAAAATCTACATCCTTTTAACGTTACAACTAGATACTTATATTACAGAACTGTAAGAGCTAGTACGTCGTACGGATTACACGTGTTTCCAACTGTGAATCTGTTTCGAAAACCGGCCTCCCTGTATCGTGTTCGCTTATTTCATTCGTACTCCAAGATGGAGGGGAACTGTTCCCTCAAACTCTTGGTGGATTTGTAAAAGTATAAATGCACGACTCTTTTCTCGCTTGGTTTCTAACTTTATCTGTGTCCTATGACTACAGTATTCGTCTAGTTCGCTCGTGCAGATTCCTCGGCGAGAAAAAAGGAGATAACGAAAATTTTAAATGAACAAACATAAAAAAGGTGATAATTGTAAAATGCCTAGCCTAGCCTAGCGTACGCTTAACATATACTTAAATAATAATCACAAAAGTGAGACCAGGGTCCAGAGCGTGTCGTGTGGCCAGGACCATTAACCAACAGGCGGTCTCGAGACCTGACTTCCGATAAAAGGTTCATTAAGCGGTTCCTTTGCGTAATCTCGCCTGTCACGGGACTTCGACGACGTTTTTTTTCAGTCGCAGGGACGGATGCAAAAGCACTGATAACAGAAATCTGAGCCTTCGTTATAAGTAAGCTCCTGTTGCTTTTGAACAGCGACTTGCAATTCGTTGAATCCTGAACTAGTGGAAGAAAGAGGGAAATAATCGTCATGTAATTGATACGGTGGTTGAGATTGAACAGAAGGGGAACCAAGTAGATTATGCTCGGCAGTGGCTATACTAGTCAGACAGGTTGCAAGAAAATAATGGACTGTACTAGTCAGACACATTTTAAAGGAATATTGGACGGCATTAGTCAGACAGATTTTAAGGGAATAATGGGCTGTACTAGTCAGACAGACTTTACGGAAATATAGGAATTGTTTCGATACCAATCTGCTAGCTGAGGATTGAAAAAGGTGTTTACGCAAAGGAATAATGTTCTTACTAAACTGATTTCTGGAGAAGGGTATGGAAATTGTTTTTTCGTGGAGGTTTTGCATCTGTTTTTGTCGAATTTTTCATTCAACAAGTCGATGACTATCCACAGCATCTTGCAATACCGGAACCATCAGAGTAAAAAAAATGAAATAGTGTTCTAACATTAACTTGATACAAAACACTCCGATAAAGGAATATTATGCAACTTACATAGTTAATTATCTTTAAACGTAAACAGTAAAATGTAAAGGTATGACTTAAGTACAACCACAAAACTTGGTCATTATTATGGCATTCGTATCCTTAACTACGCTCCTCTATAGATTAACTAACGGCGCGTTTCAGCGTTATTCTCTCAGCTAAATCATGTGCCTTGGCGATTCCATAATCGCTTCGCATCGCGAGAACTTTTTCTTTCCTCGAGAAACGATCTCGCAATTCATAAAATCCTCTGCATTTTCACCAAAGTCATTCTTCGCTTAAAAACGACGCAATTCATTTGCTCGTTAGATGTATACTAACCATTTATATCGCTATTCAGAGACTCTGTAGCTACAAGGGCGTTGCTCATCTTTTGGATAAAGATGTGACTTCTAGCTCACGGTCTGCAAATCTTCTGATCCGATTCTCTTCATCTAAACTTCGAAATTGATTTTTACTCCACGCCAGTCTCGCATACTCTGCAGCTACAAAAGCCCCTAAGTTTCTCAATCACAATTTCTATCTTGTTCCTCGCTAACAAATAAAAATGCTTCATCGTCTCCTGCACGGCAGACGTTTCGCAAAGTTGTCTCCATTTCGCGTCGTACCATAGTCTCGCTCCTCCTTCTACATAATCGACTCCTTTAATAGACAATCGCAGAATGCACGTATTATCTCTCTGCCCAGACTCTCTCTCTCTCATCCCTCTCATGCATCTTTCGCAATCCCTCGAGTATAATATCGAATGGCTGTCGCGACTGCGGTGAATTAATTAAAAGGGAGAAATGGTGGGATCGTCGACGGACTCTGATCCGCCTCTCCGTCGTTGCTTGAGCTCTGACTACGTGTTTTGATTAGTCGAAGACATAGGAGATCCATGGCCCCCATCCGGACCGCTCTTTGCCTTCTTCAGCCCTTCGTCGGTTCGAATCTGAAAACAGAAATCGATTCATAGACTCATTACGCCTTCGTTACGTCGCGTCGCGTTCAATGAAAGTGGCGCAAAAAAGATGGTATAAAAGCGAATCTCGATGTGTCTGTTATTAAGTCTAATCTAATAAGGCAGTCGGGGACCTTGATTAGCAGGGACTTGATTTCATGGCTTCTCTATTATCTCTGCTATTAGATATTGCAATTAGTTCTCCTTAACAGGTCATTGAAAAGTAAAAGTGGTAACGATAGTATAGCTGGACTAGCTGCTATCAACGATATTTGATGATACGGATATAGAGTAGAGCAAGAATGGATAATTGTCTTCGGAGCAGAAGCTAATCGTCCATATAATTCAGTCATTCCATTGAATTCAGATTTATTTCTCTTCTTTGTCGGATCACTCCTGATTCAGCAAAATACCGTGGAGACCGTAGCTACTAGTGCCAGTAGATCCGTGGCAATTCTGGAAAAGGAGAATGATGGTCGTGCTCGAACGATCATGCGAGTTAGCTTCTACGGAAACCTTGATAATCGACCCTCGAAGCGTACCAATAATTTGACGTAATTTAATAAACGCGACCCTGACTTCGCATACGTGCGCCAGGTCGCGCGACTATCATTACCGACAGTTTGATCGTATCTGGCCAATGCGTAATGATGATGCACCTAGTCACTGTGCTGCACCATTGCTTGATCATCGGTCATGCAAATTACCGATGCAGAATGCTGCTCGGCCCTCCCGATATCCGATCGTTACGTTCCTCCTTACGTGGGAAACAATGTATGCAAGCACTAGGGAGGATTTGCAAATAGCCGAATCACTGATTGGCTCTCCTCTAAAATCAACTGGAGTACTCTCAGGATAGGTTAGAATAAGAGTGATCATACCCCATAGATTAGACAAAACTTACATTTTGCAGGATATGAAATGAAGATTAAAGATAAATAAAACAGTAAAGCTTCGGTGCTCCCAGATTTTGACCACTAATGTTATCTCTTTACTATCACCTGGGCAAACTTGTCAGCTTGCCGTGATATACGTCGGACTCCATAGAGATTAGATCGTAAACGATACACCGCGGTTTTTGCTCGTTTCCCCGAGAGCAACTGTTACGATTCCCTCGGTTTACAGCGGCTCAATTTCAGCCACGGCCACAGGCTGAATTCATAATCTTTCCAGCGTCGTAATAAACGGCCGGGCATGCATGTGCACATACACGTGGCCAGGGATGAGGTATCGGGAATGGTCGCGCGGCGCTTTACGCTCCGTTTGAAATTCAATTGAAACATCAGGGGATTTCAGTGGCGACCACGGCGTTAAAACGCCTCTTTACTATCCCTGTACCCGGTAATATACGAAAGGTCGCGTAAAATATAGATAATGAAATATTACAAATCCAAGGTAGAATTGGATCGTTATCGGGATGATTCATGGACAGGCAGAGTCACTCGTTCACGGCAATTCGAACTTTCCTTGTCAGCCAGCCCGGGAGGAGAGGCGGAGCGTCTTCATCAGGGATGTTTTATCGAACGGGCAATTAAAATTTCTCGTTTATTGCTCTCGCTATGCAATAACGTGTTTTTAATAACGACGAACGTCGTCTCGAGACTGGACCTCGTTTGGAGACCAATGAACTATGTTTACTAAGCACTTCTTCTACTTCTACCTCGATGTTCAACATTTCTTCTGGTAAAAGTGCTGGGGTGGGAATTTTATCGATTCTTTTGGACTGTCTTTGGAAGCTACGTCATTCATGGCACTATGTCTGATCCGTTACTTTCAGTATCCCCTTTTTCAGCCAGGAGATTCACAGTTAAGAGTTACGAGCCTTCAGACTAATTATTAAGTTCCGAAGATTTAAAGCGACGCCTTTATATACTCAGTTAAATTCATTTGCTGGCAAAAACCATGTCGATGAGCTCAACGTTTTAATCAGTTAAACCGGTCGATAACTTTCCTCACTCTCTTCCTCTATTCCACTTAAATTTCCGTTTTATTCCTCATTACGTCTCTTAATCTTCTCCCCCTTTTTATCTGTTCACATGCTATTCCATTTCTCCTCCTCTTTTTAGGATTCTTCGATTCTCAACAATTTCTTTGTCAGACAAAAGCCCCGCTAATTAGCAATAACTGTGGAAAGAGGAATTCGACAGCTGAAAAATTGAATTCCGAAAATTTCGAAGAAAAACCAAGGATCACGGCCAACAACTTTTCAATTCCAATCTGCGCTCCTTAATTGCTGGGACGCTCGATTAATTCGCCCGTCGATGCTTTGAATAACAAGTTTATTCGACAAATTGAAACGATAAATCTCCCCGCGAGGAAATATCAGTGGTTCGATCGGAACGTGTGGTTCTTCGCGAAGTTAATAGAGTGGTGCATCGACGATCACCATTTACTCTTTTCCTTTTTGGAAAAAGATCGAGACAAAGGACGGAGCCGAGGTCGACTTTGGAGACGGCACTCAAACACATCGATAAATCTCGAGGCGGCTATCGACGTCGCGATCCCGCCCCCTACGTACAATGTTGTCGTTGCAAGCGACGTATTTGTAAATTATTTATCATTCCTCCAATACGTGGCAATTACTCTGGTCGTGACGAAGTACGGCCTTGACGTCGTTATTAATAATCGAAAGCCATCGTTAACATTTTTCCTCGATTCATTCTGAACGTTGTTCCATCGAAAACATTCTTCTGCAATAAAAGAATGGGGAAAAAGAATCCAAGACTACACTATGAATATTCAAATTTTCTGCTAAAAGTGATGAAAAAAGTATTCCAAAGATAAAATTCCTTGGAAAGTAGAAAATATGTATATTTAAAAAGACGGAGGTACGTTTCGTGAAGAATGTTTTTGTTAGAAATGAAGAGGAGTCAGCATTTTTACTGTAGCTTCGCGTTCTCTTCCACAAGCGCCAATAAAAAGCAAAAAGGACTCAGTGTCGTGCAAATGACACGACACAAGACTGCGCACGTGTTCTGCCATACGACGGAACAAAAACCCTTCTGGTGGTTGCTCTGCCTCGTATATTCGCACAATGGGCGTGCATACGTTTGTTTTTTTCGAAGACAATGTTGCCGCCAGACGTGCCGCACTTTTTCGCGGCGTCATTGGGCAACGGGACATCCTCCTCCTGCGCAATAAACTTTCTTAGCGAGCTATAAAAGGTTACGGTAAAGGTTCATGTTTGAGTACTAAAAAAATAATGTCACGAATATCTTTCAGCGACGTCTTTGATTAATGGAGCTTTAGCAAGACGATATTTCCATTGCAAAACATTTAAATTCCATAGAAGGAGGAGTTTTTCACAGCTAATATGATCAACGAATGCGGCAGTTCCTAAGAATACTCGTAGAATAAGGATGTTCGAGTATCAAAATTGCACGTTTTTGCGAGTCCTACGCCACTGCAGGGTAAGACAGACCGACGAGGAGGAACAAAGCGTCCCACACGCTGTGGGTATCATCATAGTCATATTCATACGCGAACGTAAGGGCAACCCAGCACTTGGACAATAGCGAGAGCGTATTTTTACGCAGCTCGATTGCAACGTGCGCGTACCTTTGTGGCCACGCGACGGCATTAACAGCCAATAAAGGACTTCCTCCGATGAAACTCGTTGTATTCCATGGCAGCTGTTGACGTGCCTCCGAAATGGGTCACTAAAACACTTGTGCTTCTTATGGATCTATTTGCAAGTAAATTGTTGTATCCTCAGTACCATTCCTCTTACTAACATCCCTTTGTCTTGGAGTCAATGTTCCTCTTCCTATTCATCCTCCTTTTCTCTTCTTCAGGAATTTGAAGAGTTATGTTCTGGCGCGCAGCAAGCACATGTTTGCTCAATTTTTCATCGAATACCTTCTAAAAGTTTCCACATTGAACAGAGGCTCGGTTCAGCGGGGATCCCATGTTCAAGAGTTTTGTTAGCACGGGCCCCGTCATGATAAACGGTGGCAGGTATAACAATGGGTTCATTACCGAAAGTTTGGCCCGGCTCAGGGCCCCTTTGGCGAATCCTGGTCAGACCAAAGGGTCCGGGTCACTGGCCTCCGAACTCGAATGTCCAACACACAGCAACGCCTTCGCGAAAAGTACACGTGCACCGAGCAAGCAGCCTGCTGGGACCAGGAGTACTCTAAGGGACTGGGTAGTAGGCTAAAATGGGACGAAATTCCATGCAGTTTTTTCCCTCGTCTTCTTCACTCGAAGAATAACAATTATGTTTAAGCGAAGAACCAAGAGCGCAGAGAAAAGCTCTAATCTCCAAATATTTGCATAAATGTTTAGCATTCTAAAATCCTTGGAGGTTCACTGTCTCAGCAGGGTAACTCGTTGAGTTTCAAAGTTGATATTCCGACAGCGATTTGAATACAGAAAATAAGCATATCGCCAGTGGAATGGGCACATCGTAGCAAGCTCTATTCCCCATCCCCAGGAATAGCATTTCAAGAACGATTCGCGGTTCAACGACCGCGATCGTTTGCGAAGCCCTTCAAGCCTGGCAGCCAGTCGGACGTCATATCTTAGCCACGATCGTCTCAGAGGGAACACTTCGCCTTTGGGATTCGCTGGTCTCTCTTCACGGTCAAAGCTTTCTTCTCGTCCAGCCCCTTCTCCTCTGCCAATAACGCTGAAACGCCGGTCCTCGTAACGACCGGGTCTTAACACAATATTGCTTGTGTAAACTGACGTAAACTAGCGCAAACGAGCGTGACGCGGTTGGTAAAGTGGTCCCGCTTCGATTACCCATTCGCGGCTTCTTTTTCACTAATTCTGGCTAATTTTTTAGTGGCGCTCAGGTTGACTCGAGGAAGTTCGGTAAATTTACAGAACGTTTCAAAGAATTTTGTTATGAGAAAGTTTCAATTTATCTACTAATTTGGAAGGGTCACAATTTTAGCCTCTTCGTTGTCAAAAAGTTGGAAACTAAGAAATCCACGCGGGATTATTGCGCACTTGGTGGCCCCGTACGTGCAACGACCGAGCTCGTATGGCCACGGCCTTGTTTCCCGATCAGAGGTCATACAGGAAGTCCTTTTGCAGAGTTCATACCCATAAGTTACCTCTGCGGCCTTTGTCGCAGTCCCGGTGTACCGTTTTCTACCATGTTATACTACTCAGGCATACTAATACGTGGATCTTAGTTAAATCTCGGCTGGTCGAGGCGCAATTCCGTGTCGGCTCTTATCGGAAGGGAATTAAATTCGTGGGAAGAACACAGCCAGCGAGAAACATTTGACGCGGTGATCGCTGACGTTCCGAGAGAAAAATCAGCCCGTAAATCTTCTCTATCCCATTGAAAGTTGCATTCAACGCCGTTCTTGCAACTTCGTACGCTGAATGAACCTTTATATCCTTGAAAGAACTGCTAAATCCGAAGAAAAAAAATTGCAGGATGCGCCGTAGAGATTGATATTGTGTGGGAAAGTTTGAGGCATTCTTGGCGAGAACGTTTCCAACATTCTATCGGGAATCCAGGAGTAATTTTGAATATTAAGGAAGAAAGGTGCAATAAAATCCAAGTCTTCCGCTGGTTATTTCTGTATTCTGATTGGAAGACAAGTTGTTTTACAGCTGTTTCCTTCGGTTAGCGAAGGGAGAAGAAGTTACGGAGGAACGGTGAAAAGCACGCGTAGCCTGTCGATGAGGAAAACGCGAAGGAACAAATGGTACGGAACGAAAGCTGGAAAGCAAACTCCACGGCACGTGCACGTAGGCGAGCGACCAGGTAACCTGGTGCATACGTCGACTATGCCTTCCTCCCTTGGTGCACGCTGCACAAAGCGCATTGTTGCAATCGGCCGACCCAGATCGCGTGCGGTCGAGTCGAGTCACCTCGCTGCCAGCCATTTTTCCCTTGCTCTATTGTCCTATCGAAAAACTTTCCTTCGAGTATCGCGCATCAGCACTTTTTCTATTCCTCAATTTATATTGAACAGAATTTTAGTTCTTCTTTCGTAAAGTAGGACTTTGTTTGTTCAGTTTTGCAAGAACTGAACGGCCGATGAGAAACGAGAGAAAAGACTCAAGGCTTTAGCGGTGGAAATCGTCACGTACCGATTGCGCAGTCGCGATTGCACGAGGGATTTTCGCGCGTATGCCGCGAGGGTAATTATTATCGAAGTGGATCGGAGTATCGATCGGTATTAATTGGCGTACTTTCACTCGGTGACCTTTATAATCGGCCCGAGGCTCGCAATAGACGCTCGATACAATTCATCATTGTCCTCGGAGAAAACTTAATTGGAGCCACTGCAACGCGTCTTTCTAATTGATTTCGAAGTACATAATTCTTCGTTTCCAATTGCAATTCACTGAGCAAAGTGTTTTTATCTTAAAGTACCACGTTTTAATAATTCCACCATGTTTGCAACAAAATGAGTTCATATGTATGGAAAAAAATGAAGATTCAGTGCGTTCAGGTGCAAGCAAGATAGATTTAAAATTCACTGAGATCTCTTGTTTCTATACGTATGAACCAATTCGAGCGTATCTCAGGACTCGTTGGTATTGGAAATCGAACACAATAATCCACGATTCGCGATAGGCGATCCCATCGTAAACGCGATTCCATGGCGGTGAAACGAGGGGAACTTGTCGTTAACCGATCCGCCTGGAAGCATCCAAAGGGAAGCTTCCTTTTCAACTGGCGTGGAAAGAAGGCCCCTTTTTTAAACCGATTCACCAACGGCATTATTAATTTCTTCGATTAAAGGATCACCGTAATAATCCCGTGCGCGTTCGAAGCCCGCGATCCCAGTGGCTCGCCGTTTAAAAAGCCCCTGAGGAAGAAGTGTAATTATATTTGCAAATACGCAAGTGTAGCCGTGGCAATTCCGATCGGATGCAAATTGGACGAATCCCTACCTGTAGCTTCCTTGGGCCTACACTTTGATTCCCCTAGCAGGCCATGGAAGAAATGAAGTGCGCACGCGAACCCGTTGGTTCGAGAAACGAACTATCAATTATGCGGATCGGTTACCAAACCCCAAAGCTTCTTCCTAACCAAACATACACGAAACGGGAGCGAATGAGCGAACATTCGCTCGAGTACTCGCACGATGGAAGCTTTCGCTCCACTCCACCTTCTTATGGTCGGTCGATAAATCCTGCGGATTCAGCTGCATCGCTTCTGCACTTTGCATTTATCAATCAGATGGGTGGAGACTGCGGAGGGAGTGTTTCTCTGTTTCCCAGAAAAGAAAAAATCTCTCCAGATGTTGGTACCCTGTGCGCTAATGAAAAACCAAGCGCTTATAATTTCATGTCTCTTCTTACCCAACACTCTCCTCCGACACTGATTCACCCACGAGACTATAATAAGCACCGCTAAGGATATTCTGCGATGAAAAATGCGCGCGACGTGCTCGAAGGAGCGAGGAGACCACCCAGTATATAGACAGGAGGTTCGCGTAGGTACATATTCGTCCAAGTTTCTACGTTCGTTGGAGCGGCGAAGGTCACAGTTAATCGACCGCGAGATACATAGTCACTCTGGTTACCAGCGGGAAAAGTAACGACTGCTATAATTGCAGCCCTTCGCTTCCGTTTCAGGAACGAAGCTAGCCGTTTAACCGCGAGCGCGCGAGCGCGCGAGCGCGCGAGCGCTCTGGAGCGCAGAAATTCTAGCGCATTTTATCGGCCCGGGTTATCGTTCCATGGCCGCGGCGACTGGGAGAGAAAAAGGGCCATGGGTACCAATGCTGAAATTCCATCGATCCGGCCGATTTCCCTCGGCTGGAAAACGATTCTCGAAGTGGAACGAATCGAAAGTGGAGAGGGTGTAAATGCAAGGGAATCGGGGGGGCCTGCGTGTATGGGTGTCTCGAGGAGGAAGTTCTTCGAGCATACGCGAAGAGGAAGAAGAGGTGGAGACCGAGGGAAACGGCACCGTTATCGGGACTCGTTTCTTTGTCCCGATCGAAGAAAAATGCTCGTCCGTTCTGATATGAGAAACTTATCGAAGATACAGCGTATCGTAAATACTCTGAGAATAAGAAAAGACTCATTTCCGGTCTCTTGCGTTTGCTAAGCTGTCTAACTCGGAGAGGATTCGTTGAATAAATTTCGCAGAATATTTCAAAGATTTATAATACCTAGTTCGTCTAAGGTATGAGGAACCTGAAAAGACTTTGAGAAGCAAGAAATAGTTATGTTAAAAGAGTTGGTCACACTGGGGCCTCTATTTGGAAAATCCAATCATGCTCTCAATTTCTAAATTTTTCTTTTTTCCTAGCAATGCAAACTGAACCTCAGCAAATGTAGCAATCAACCCAAGGAATCTATCATGATCCCTGACCTTTTTCAATCGAGCACAAAGATCGAGTCCCCAGAGATCGAACGGATCTCGTAGATTGGTATCGTTCGTTTCCCGAGGCCGGAAAATCGATCACCGTTACGACGTGTAACGCGGCATTTCGAGTCTCGTCGATGGCTGAAGCGCGTTCACGAATCGGCGTTCACCGATCCACAGGCATTCGTACGTGAGAGAGGATAACGATAACGGGAGTGCAACGCCTGGGAAAACGATCCGCGCGTTCGTTCGTCTTCCGTGAGATGTGGAACCCGCTTCGTGGCCTGGCGACGGTGTAATACAATGTTATTTATTTACCATCCTCGGGAGAGAGTTACCGGCGAACCGATTAAACCGATCCTCTTAGCCCGCGGCCAACAGGCTCCCGAGATGACGAGCATCTGTGTAATCGTTCTCCCTCCACTCCATCTATCGCACGCCACCTGCCTTTTTACCACTCCACGGAAGCTTGATATTCCTATTAATTTGTGTGTATCCACCGATCCCTGCTACACCGTAATTCTAGATTCTGTTGATTTAGTTTCCCCCATACCTTTGCGTTTATTGACCCAGCTATTAGTTGGAGCTTTTCAGTTAATAAATCTCTATCTAAATCTCTTCCATCCATGAAAATTACCTCCCCACGCCATATCATCAATCTCCTCCAACCTTTAAAGCGGATCCAATTGTGAGAAATTCTGCAAAAGGTACGGCTAGAGCAAAGTAGAGCAATGCTATCGAAAAATGATCGAAATGCTCGTGTCGATGTAGCAATTTGACGGAAGGCCCCACCGCTTCTCACAGTGTCACTGGGTTACTTGGATAATTTTCCAGGCGAGTAAGCGCGCACACCGCGTGAGAGCGAGCGAGCGAATTCAGGTAAGTGTATTACGGCAACGCGATCCGCTCGAACGTGCCTCGATAGCGGCTCACCGGCCACGAGTGCCTCGTAAACCATTGCGTGACCATAAAAATCGAACGAGAACATTAGCAACACGGAGATACGGGTCGCGTCACGCGCGGTTAATTACGCGCGGAATTGCTGCGCTTCTCGAAAACGACCGGGAGAGAGAACATCTTTCGGAGATCGTAGACCATTAGTCCCATCTGAACTTTATGTCGCTAGATCCTTCGAAGACTAGGGGAGTTCTGAGAGCTGTATGATGAGATTCTGAACAGGACTTTCGGCTATTAACAAAGTTGCACTGTTAGAAGAGTTATGGTTAAGGTGCGCTGAATCATGGGATAGACTCGAAGTACCTCTGAATTCTTAGGAATAGAAAGCTGTATGCCTCGCTGCTTAGCACTGTGCTTCGTAAGCTGTTTCTTTTGATACACATTTTCGCAAGCTTCAAATTGTTAGGTAGACTGTAGACGACCAGCAGATCGAAGGACTCGTGAATAGAATTTTGAATTGAAAGGAACTCCCCCATTGTTCTCTCCTACTCTCCACTTGAAAATGTGTCGGGTGATCATGGGAAGCATTGACCACAGACAACAATACCGCGTAATGAGGCCCATTGATCCTCCGCAAGCGGTTTTCATTCGCGAATACGATTCAATTAGCAACGATAAAGCTTCAAGCTCGAATGGAATGCCGCTGGCCGAGCTGCCTCCTGTCACGATTGCTGGTCTGGAAAATTTTCCAGTAACCCAGTGACACCGTGCGTGAAGCCTTCCTTGGCTCGTTCCCATCCATGTAACGCCCAGTTCGCGACTGATACGATCTCGAGGGTATTAACTTAATCTACGACCGTAGACGAGAGCGCGCGTAGAATGTCAATTTTGTCTCTGACGCGCCGTGAAATCGTCGCGCGGTATCTACAATGGAAGGTGATACGGATCTGTGACTATTAACAAGAAAATGGGTTATTTGAGGAAATCATTCGGAGCCTTAGACGATTCTAGTTTAACTGCCTAACCTTTTCACCTCAGTTTTCACTTTCTCCCCTATTCCTACTTCTTGTTACATAAAAATGTTACAATGGTTAAAAAGTAGCGTGCAAAAGTAGTACATACTGTTAACGAATTTCTAAGAAAGCATGAAGATGTAGCGTCTCCTCTCCCAAGAGTTGCGTCTTCGAGTAGAACCGTCAAGGGATCACACGCATCCCCGGTGTTGGAGGCGAAGGTGGAGGAGAGGAGAGAAGAGAGACCTGTCGATATATTAGTTATGCCCGAGGCGAGGTGAGGCGAAGAAGCGGAGGCGAACGCGAACTCTCCACTGCCAAGGCGGCGCAAGGCGTGGTCTGTCCCTTTACTTTGCCTTTGCTTGCCTTTCTTCTCTTCTGGCGCTAGCCTCGCTTCCACGCTGGACGAACTCGCGTGTGCACGCGTGCACGCGGTCACAGGGTGTTCCTTTTGGAACGATTCCCTTCCACCTCCTTTCCTTCAAACGTCTTCCTAATCTGATTCACTTGGAGCGATTTCACTTCAACTATGCCAATCTCGAAGCAATTCCTTAACTCTGATCCTGAGGAACGAGGTCTTCTAAGTTTGGTAAGAGATTTAAGAGACTTGGTAGCTCCACTGGGAAATTGGATTTGTGGTCTCGTGTAGAAGATTTCTTAGAGTTATGGTACGTTCTGAAACGATTTCGTTGCGTTTGAAGTTCCTTTGGGATCTTGAAGTAATTTATGAAGGTATTACACCTTGAAGAGTAAGCAGACTTTCAAGATCGAGGAATCCAGGTATCTTCAAAGATCGTAGATGAATTATGAACATGAAGTTTTTTATGAAATCTTGAGAAAGATAAATATTTTTGAATTTTGAAGAATAAGGTCTCACATTGGAGGATCGTAAAAGTCGATTCGAAGGGAGCCACCCAGTATCGGAGTAGGTTCGACTGGTTCAACTCCGTGGCTGGCAACAACTAACGAGCAGCTGTCGGTAAGGGTCCCGGCGACAATAACCCGTGCATTTTATATGTTCCTCGGTCGTGGCTGTATGCATCGGTGCATCGATCTTGCATGGCTTTTTCTCGCGCTCGCGGGCCGGAGATAAGCGGCCACCGCGTCCAACTCTGCCCATCATTAACGTTATCGATGCCTGCCACTTTACACAATCGCCGATATTTCAACCTTCACCAACGCTTTTCCATTTCTATCGCTATCTTCCCTCCCCTCGTCCTGCAGCGGAAACAGAGTACCGAGGTTCATTAAGGAACCGAGTGAGAGATGCGAAGCTGACCTTCAGGCATCCTTGACGCATCTACCTTGCCATTTTTTGCAGGGAGATCTCAGTGATTGTCTTTCAGTTGTTCTTCGATACTGATATATCCTACTTTTACAGTTCAATTCATTTGAGAAGACTTCTCGGTGTATAAAACGAATGGGAAGGCTTTGTAGATGTCGCAGGGCTAGAGTTGGAGCCTGAGCTAAAGGATACCAGAAGAAAATTGCGTATCGATCGTCGAGAGAAGGCGAACGGAAGCTGTCGAAATTCCAGAGGACTGCTGGCATGTCGCATTGGTGACACGAGCTCGTTTGGTGTTCTCTAAAGGTATTCTGCAGCATGTGAAAGACTCTCAGAACTAGCGGCTACGCATTCCGCAAAACTAACGGCATCTTTCGATACTGAAATTCTTCTTAAGTCTTCTGAGAGCGATTGACGCCCTCGAGAGGAAAATTCAAAGCCTTCGACACCATTGATACTCCTATTGTTCCCTCTTCCGTGAGCGTAATATGTCTAAGACCGTTCCAAGTGGATGCATGTTTCACTAACTCTATCCTGACGCAGTTTGGAAAACTGTTTTACCAGTGAGAAGGTCACAAAGTACTTAAGTGAAAGGTGACGAATAAACAAAAGTGTTCTTTATAAAAAAAAGTTGGTTTAACTGATGGTAGTTTTACTGCAGAGTGGTAAATGACACTGTTACTCGAGACGCTCATCATGGTCAAAGTTACCACCGAAACCTTGACGCCCTAGCATCCGGTTGAATCTTAAACGATCACCAAATCCAGATAACGTAGTCTTCTCTGAGAAATTACCGCGTTTAACCGATTGTTTTCGCACGAACCACTCCAGAAGGGAGAGGAAGGTCGCCACGAGGTCGTTGGTGCTAACCACACCGTGAAACTCCGTGATTTCTTCTCGTAATTGTAGATTACGCAACGTTGACCTTAAGTTAAAGGTCGTTTGCCAGTATCGATAATTTCTGAGGCGATGCATTCAATTATATCCATTGATGTGATATTAAATCCTCATTTTTGTCGAGTTACGAAATCTTGAAGCTTATTCTCACCTTTCGTAGAACACCCTGTATGCAAACTATTCGACGTTCTGATGATCACTTTGCTCCCCGTGAATCCTTGATACTACTTCCTTCAATTTTTCAACGTGATTATAAAATCGTTAGGGGTATTCAAGAAGCAAGACACAAGAAGAGACGTAAAAAGGGAAATAGCCTAATTTAAACGTCCAGATTATCCTCGCAACGGGCAGAATAATTCTGATGGCACAGCGTCTGACTCGTAGTCGGCACATTTCCCTGAGGGAGTCTTGGCGCGGTGAATCCATGAAATTCCTAAGAAGGAAAAGAGAATCCAGAACGCAGCTGGCGGCCGCGGTTAAACCGGCCGGCAAAAGTAGAAATTCCCCGTTTATTCGCGAGAGGGAAGCGCGTTTTTACGGGAAATAACACGGATTTGCCGGGAACAGGAGCGAAAGTCTGAATAATTCATGACCGTCTCCCGAGGGTGTGACGAAAGAGGCGGAAGGGCGTAAATGATTTCAAGCCACTAAACCGCGGGATTCCGCGAACGCCTGCGAGGAGCATCAATAAAATTCAAATAACGCGTTCGCGCGTTTCTCTCGAGCGTGGAGCACGACTTGAGAGACTCGCTACCCATCTTTATAGACCTCCGATGAACAAATTCCTTCACAGAAATACCAAATTTGGGAAAACAATCTCAACTTCATACTCTAACTCGTAGAAAATTTCAAGTCAGGGACGAAAAAGTAGAGGCTTCGCCCTTTAAAATGAGCTTAGGCTTGCTGCTGTACGATTTTTTTTCACAAACTTACAGCACCTCAAATATCGATAATTTCATCGATCTCTGGGTGATTGCATTCTCCCGATGTCAGAGTCACACTTCGAGCACAAGCTAAAATCAATTTGCGGGCGAAAGAAACGCGGTGAAGACGAGGTGGTCGTCGCGTAGCTTCCTCGTCGACGCGTCGTGGGCTCGTCGATGGTTATCTAGTCGAGGCAGGGAGGAAGCGCGAGGCGGCCCGTTATGAGCGGATATTACGTACAAAGACGGCCGGCGGCATCGATTAACCGATTAGAATATCGATTAATATCGGCATCGGGACGTTATCACCCGACGATCGGGCGCACCTGGCCTCCTATGGGAGACCACGGGAGGGCCCCGTGGACGCAGCCAGCCCGAACGAGACACGGTAGGAGGAAGTGCAACGCTATTATTGTATGCTAAACAATATGCCATATACGAAAAAGCAATTCGCCCGCGGCGCTCGAAGCAGAGCTTGCAGAGAGTAGGTGCGCGGGCTTTCCTCTTCGCTCGGTGTCGAACGATCCCGGAGGATCGACGACTCTGGCAATCCGAAAGGGAACGAAAGGTTCGGGAAGGCAATGAATGTGGGATGCTAATGGGTATTGTGGAGATTGATAGGGTGGTTCTGTGAATGATAACGGATGGGAGTGTTCGCGGTTGTTTGTTTATGGGTTGGATGCTAGTGCGCTGGAATCTCGATTGTTCGAACTGGCTGGCGAACGCCGTGTCGAGAGTTCTTCGATCGTTCGCTGCATCAAGCTGCATATAGGAAATTTAACGATTTCCTTTGTCCTTTATTTTTGGATTTCGCGCTCGATCGTTCTTGAACCATCGAATGCTGCACTCTTTTCGTGGCTATTAAGTTTCTATATTCAACCTGTTCTTCTATGGTAGTCGTTTACAATTATTCTGCTATTTCTGCAGTTTAACAGTTTTTCTGTTTCAACACCTCAAACCAGCCAACTTTCTCATAAGGAAGCGTCGACCGCAGGCGAGGAAAGACGTAAATAGAAGGAAGCGTTTAAATTAATTGGACGAGGAGGTGGAAGTAGGAAGAAAAATTTGAGGTTCTTGCGCAGAAAGAGGAGGGTGGTTATCCAGAGCAGGAAATTAAGAGGGATGCGTGAGTGAAGTGGAAAAAACTGGTTAAACCGGGTGCAGAAGGAAATAGAAGCGTGCAGATGGGGATTAATTGAGGCAGAGGAGGATGTAGGAGATAAGGATTCGTTTAGTCCTTCAAACTTTTGCTTTCTTCTGCGATCTAACTTCCCTAAACGTCATCGTACTTCGTTTAGAAGTACTGAAATTTCAATTAACTCAAAGGGTGATGTATCTGTAGCTGTATGAGAAAAGAAGGTGTTTAAGATTAGATCTTTGACAAAAACGGCATTACGCAAGCGCTGTAAATCACCGACAGGGAGTCAGCACCGACGGTGAAAGTAGTCCAAACGGTTAATACATCATTTAAAGAGCGGACAGCGCGCGCGTTGTTCGATTTAAATTGGCGTACCGCGAGCCGCTTGGAAATCTAACGATGATAATTACGATATGAAAATTTCTCTATTGAAGCCGAACGATACAGATCAGGGGAATTAATGATCTCGGACACGATTGGTCGGTCGACTCTGTCACCCCTCTTAACTCGAAAGGTTAAGATCGAGTTGAGTAGATCGTTGAAACCACTCGATTCGATCTTTGAGAACATTCAATCGATTCGATTCGAAACGCTTCGTGTTTAAACTTAATTGAAAATCGATTATCATCTTGTATCTGCGATATTTGCCGAAACAGTGGAGCCCATTTAAATAGTTACGACTGCTTCGAAGATCAGAACAGATCTCCAGTAATTGCTCTCATCCGAGATCGCGCGCTTTCACTTAAATGCAGGAAATCTACCTGGAGGACTGAAATGGACGCGCTGATGACGATTCGCGACCACGCCTCGGAGCCTTTCCTCTCAGAGGAACGCAAATGGAGTTTGCAAGACGATCGTTTCAAGTGGTTCAGGGATTTCTCATTTCGCGGCTTCCTATATGGAGCAATTTCGATGTTTGCTATTTCTTCTAATAATCTATCCTTCATTTAGTCCGCACTGGCTCTTAGTCACAGTTCAGCGATAATATCCTACAATCTCCATGCTCTTTGTTTTTTCAATGAACTTAAGGTGCGTCTCTACTAATAAAAAGAAGAGGCTGGAGATAAACGAGGCCGGGGAATCCTGACGAGTCGAATTCCTCGGTCTGGTTGGAGGGTACTCGAGGCAGTTGGAGGTCAGTCAGTTCGGTTGGCTGTCCATAGAACGTCTGGTGCTGCCGGGCGAAAAGCTGACGAACCTAGGTCCTCGACCCTGCGGGCGCCACGGAGGAGTACGGCTCTCTCGCGCGGGCTATGGCGTGCAGCCACTTTGCCACGACACAGCCATAAACATCTCTGAATGGAGACCACCCACCAGCCTGCACACTTCTCGGAACTGCACTCGCGCATTTCACGAGAACACCAAAGCCGCTCACCGACGAGCACTTCGCGTCGCTGCTTCCACTTTTGCGTGGCTATACGCCGTTCGTACTCGAAAAACCGCCAGCCGTTTCCCTGCTGAATAGCGCGCCGAGAAACCTCATGGTTATCGGCATTTTTCACGGCCTGTATTGACTGTTCTTCGCTACGCCGATTTCTGTGGAGCCATTGCTAGAGCTCGAGAGACCTCCTCCTTTCTTGCAATGGCTTTATGCGCCTATTCTTCTTTCCCTGGTCTCCTTTTACTTTCAGATTAACGCCGTTTGTATTTTTCCCTTCTTTCTGTGATCCCTTGAAAGAGGCACTTGTCCTCACTTTTTTTCCTGCAAGTGACTTTCATTTTCTTCTTCTGGTTTCCAAGAAACTTGACCTCCCCCCTGTCTTTACAAGTTTACCACGTCATTCCTCGATCATTATTTGTTTATGCACTCGAAGAATCTTCGCTGTTCAGTTTCCTCCTCTACGTTCTCGAAAGAGCTATTTACTTCCCTGTCTCCCTTTCTTCTTTCCCGATAACTGATTCCTTTTCTTCTTCCTCCCCAGGAGATATGACTGCTGCCTTCTTCGTTTACAAATTCTTCCATGTTACCTTAAATGATTTACGTTACTCCTTCTTCCCTTCTTAGTTTTTTTCGTCTCGAATACTTCTGAAATGCACCTTTCCTGCGACACTTTTGTATCTGTTGAATATTCTTCCGCATAACTTTTCTTCGATTTTCTAGAACGCTCCTATTCCTCAAAACCTTATCTCCAATTCGTTCGAGCCTTATCTTCCATTGCAAGATGAATAGGCTCCGTAATGAAAGAACGCAGACTCGAGGGCAGCGAGGGAGCAAGACGAAGGCCAGAAGGGACGGCGAAGGGAGAGGGAAGGAAAAAGAGAAGCGGAGACTGAAAGAAAGGAAACAATGTGCGGGCACCGCGGACTAGCGCGAGCGTCCTGCAAACACCGGGCGAGTTTGATTTCACGGTTAGTCGTAAAACACGATTCCGCGGGACGACCGGGACAGAGGGGGATGGCTGCTCGGTTATGCAGGTGCTTTCGGGACGTGCAGAGGGAGAGAAGGTGTTCCTGCGGATTTTATACGCGGCTGTGCTCGCCCGATGAAAAAGCGGTCGACGCGGATCACCTCTGCTCTATCGAAACAGCCGTGCTCGGCTCTCCTCTGGTGCGCGTCGAAGGTGAGAGTGAGAGAAGCCGAGGGATCGGATCGTAAAGCAGCCTCGCCTTCCTCCGTTGCAAGTGTTACGACGAACCACGGACGATGGTTACCGAGAACCACTCGTCCCGATTGGAATCGTTAACGAAACACCTGATACGATACGCGGAGATGTTCTCTACGATTTTTCTCAAATCGGAATTCATTCTTCGGGGAGACGTGCTTCACAGGACGATTTTATAATATTAAAGAGAAGAGATTGTGGGGAGCCACAGTTCTTGTGAATTATTTCAAATCAAGCAGATATAGTTTCAGATTATACCAATGTGCTTGCAGTAAAATTTGAAAAGCTCCCGCGTTCTTCACAATTTCTCTCGCGTAGTTTCCAGCTTTTTCAGCGGACGGGATCGATGTTCTTCGGATACGCGACTAGAGGCAAAGTCCGCGTGCCACGTTGAAACGGTGTAATCTAGCCAGCGAGTATTGCGTAACAGGAGATATACGAGCACCATGTGTATTACGCGATGGCCGGGCGCAGTCCTCACCAGCGAATCCTGCAAGTCCGGTTAGGTGGCCGCCGGTGGTTAGTACAAGGTAGATTCGTAACGGAACTCGTGCGCGCAATTTCAGCGTCGCAGGATTATAAATTCGCCAGCGGAGACGCGGCACCGCGGCACCGCGGCACCGCGGCACCGCGGCCAGCCACCCATAATCCACAATGTATACACTGTGTCCCAGCCGCGCGACTGTAAATTTATTATTTGCTGCCCGTCACGCCGTGATAAATACAGGAATCGTGAACTTCCTCCCTCGTTACCGCCGGACGTGACGGGTGATTTTTATCAATTAATTGTTGCGCGCTCGCCACTCGCTGACTTTAATTGGATTTATACGCGAGGACCTTGTCATGCGACTTTACCGTTCGAATAGTGAAGTTTATTTACTTCGGGGACACCCGTTAAATATGGTCCCTGAGAGACCTCGGGGGTTGATGACGCTCGCGGAACGCCTGGGAAAGTCTTCAGAAAGGATACGAGGAAATTCTAGTCTAGCGTTATTCAGGGGTGAGGTCTCTTACCCGCATATCTCCTCTTCCAAATGTTCTTTGGATGTTGAGAGTGACACTTGGACTAGAGGTCCCTCCTGTGACAAATTTAGGGACCTCCATTCCCTCTACCTTCAACAATACCACACAGCTCAAAAGACAAAGAATTCCCAGCTTCTATCAGCTTAGCAAACCCCAGGTATAGAGAGCAGCGAAGGTATTCCGCAGTGCCACGGGAATGCAAACCTGTCCAGTTGTCACAGCGAAACCTCCCCCAGCAATTCACCCTTCGGCTTAGCCGAGACGCTGGACGAGCTCGAAGACAGCCGACACATCCGCATTGCGAGCAGCAGGCGCTTGGACCGCGTTCCTCCGCGTTCTTCGCTCGATCTGGCAAGACAGATGCGTGTATCGTGGCGTACGCGCTTCATCGGGGCAAGTGTAATAAACCCCGAGAGTCCGAGCACACGCAAACGGCCTCTGCGCGTTCGTGTGCTCGCGCGGATCGGAGAAGGAAAGCAAGGGCCGAGCGAGAGTAATGCGCGCCAGTGCATAGTAGTAATAATAAAGTGGTAGTGGTTGGCACGTCACGGTCCAACAGGCCGATCAACCGTCCGTGCGGCGAGCCAGCTACTGGTCTCCGCCCACGCACAAATATGCGCGTACACACAGAGACAACGCGAACCAGCCGCTTTCAAGACGAACGAGGACGTCGAAGGGCAGGACGATCCGTATGCAGGGAACGCCGCGATGATGCCAAACGCTAACGAGCGGAGTTCACTCGCTGGCTAGTGGCAGGAGGCTGAAGAACCAGTGTTGCCCTGGCTTCCAGGAGGAACTGGTACAGTTGCTGTTGGCTTTCGTGCTCGCTGGGCTGAGGATTCAGAGAAAGTTTCGGCGATTTATGGTTGGGTGATTGGTAGGAGCTTTGAAGGTAGTAGGTTCCCAGGTTGGGGCTTGTGGTTTGTGAGGGAGATAGGGTGCTGGTGCTGAATCAATTAGTATCGGTTACTGAAATTTTTCTTTTGATACATTGATAGACAAAAAGGTTTAGAGTTATCCAAGCTGTAAACCTGAATAAATTACCGATAGTAAGATTATATTTTGACACACACCGTCAGCTGAGACAACAATAAGATAGAAAGTTGACTGTCACCCCTACCACAGAGTGTCCCCCTTCCCAAACCGCTTCGATTACGCCACTCTCGTCGATGGCATAACGGCGGACCATGCACCGGGATTTCTACTTGTCTTTCTTCTCTTATTTTTCGCGTGTCGGTGCCATGCGAGTGCCACTACACCGATAACTCGTATCGTGCAACGCAACAATAACATGTAGATAAATGCATTAAGCATCAGAGACGACTTCCATATAAGGAAATTCTCGCGAATACAAAAATGAAACTTCAGACAGAGATGGACGCCATCCTCTCGAGAGACATTTAATTGAACCACTTCTCACGCTCGATTTTGCAAATAAAATAGCACAAGTCTAAATCCCTATTAATTATACATAAAATAATGACATAAAGTATGCACGCCAGTCCCGTTACCTTGCTCTCCTCATCACTGCGCCGGTTCTCTTCGCGAAATCATTATTAACGCAGTTACTTTTGCAAGAGAAAAACAGAAAGAGTCGACAGGGACAGGGCATCTCCGCTCTCTGGTAACGTCCTCCTCAACAGGTTCAACCTCTCGGCAGAGTTCCTTTTCACCGATGGTAGATGGTAGCCCGCGTCTGACCACGCATCGACATTTCTACTTGCTCATTTTTCCCATTTTTCGTACCGCCCCGTTACCGTCGGGCTTGACTACCGTCATAAACCGATTATAAATCGCATTGCTCGCGAGGCGTGTCTCTCTTGAAGCATCTCTCCTGCACGCAGGTATTTACCTCCCGAGAAGGGAGGGACATGTGGGCGTGAAGGCCGATACCGTGTACTATCGGGCACCATTTGCACATGAGACTCGCACGTCCGCGAACTAAACCTGAAATCGCAATTGCGCAACGACCGTTTGTCCAGCAATTTTTCCTCCCTTGTAACAGGCTGCGAGACAGAATTCGCGAGGCAGAAGCTGGCGAACGTAACAGAAGAACTACGTCTGCTTTTTTATGAACCATCAGACGTAAACTTCTTCTGCGCAGATAAATAGATAATTAAATATGTTAACAATTCTGCCAGTTTCCAATCAGTTTCTTCAAAGTCCAAGCAGTTAACAGACAATACCATCTCCCTCCATAAGTCGATTTCTCCATTTTAACGGTACTGTCTTCTTCAACGAATCCCATAAGTACAGCTACGTCCCACGACACGAAGAAGAAGCGTCTGAAATCGTAGGTGGCGGGGTCTCTGAAAACAGAGGTCGTCCAGGTGGCATCCTCCTCCGCTTCGCTTTCTTTGCCTCGCTTCCTGTATCCGAAGATGAGGCTCGTAGCTCTTAAATGGGGTGAAAAAGTCGCATGACTCAAGAGGGAAGTGAGCAGCCCACTAGCGTGGCTAGACACGGTGAACTATGCCACGATGGTAGCCCATCACCGCCAGCCAGGGGACGATGTAGGCAGACAATGGGACAGAGTTGCCCACCGGGTAACGAGCAGAGACTCGTCCCGTAATTTGCATGCAATGCAGCCGGGTAATACGATAAATATGCATGAATTCGGGCACAAGAGTGAAAACAGCTGCGGAGCGCGGATGCTGGATTCGTTGCGCGGTTGCGACATGCCTGTCGATCATTGTTCCAGTGCGCCTCTGGGCTTAACTTGGCGCAAACTTGCTGCGCCTGGCGTTCCATGCATCGTCGCCAGACGTGCCAGACTATTGTTGAAAAAATAGTTGAGTAGGTTCTTTCCGTCTGGGGTGCTCGATAAAGTAACGAGAGCTTTATAGAACTAGTAGAAGAGCTTCCCCTACGTTATCTTCGTCTGTTTGTTGAACGTATACCGAGGTGTCGCCCATAAAACGCTTTATGGATACCCGCACTCGCCGAGCGTAACATCGAACGTTTACGAGTTAATTACTTAATCAGTTGATTAGGAACTATCGAATGGCACTCACACAACGCCGGCGCGGCGTTCCGGTTAGCGAGCAAGGGACGCTGGTAAGATGGCTCGAGCCTCCATGTGACACTGTGATATCGACGGCGACGTCTAGACTTCGAGGAAATCGTCTGGCCATGAAGAAACCTCAAGACTAATTAGCCATTTAGGAACCAAGATTTCCTGTGGCATCAGGCATAACAGTGTACCAATTTCCTGTCCTTATAACTGTTTCAAAACTACTGAGGTAGAACTAGTCAAGACCTCTAAGTAAAGTCTTGTCGAAGTTTTCTAATGCAAGGGCAGACGAATGTGATGGAATAGATGAAAGGATTCGATGCAGAGGTGAAGATTCTAGTGAACTACTACTTGAGAGTTTCACTTGAGAGTCTGTACATTATTTAAGAATTCCTCTAGTAATTCGAGCTCCCGATAATAATCGAGCAATTTGCAAGGTCCAAATAGTATAATGCGTTTAGAAACCGATCGGGGAGAATTAAAGTAATCATCTTGCTGTAACGTGGTTGCCTCTGATCAACGATTGGCAGCGTTTAATAGGTTGAATTAGCGGAGACCGAACATTAGGCCCGGGGGAAGAATGTCAGCTTAAAATCCCGAGTTCCGGTTAGCAGCACGCGATAGAGCATGGGAGAGTCTTAATCGCGAGAACAGGATCGTTAGTAAATATAGATCACGGTCAATATTATCGAGGAGAGTTACAGAGCTCCTTGAAGGCCAGGAGAAAGGAAGTTGAGCAATTTCCCTGGTAATTTCATCTTTCAGGAGTCCCAGAAGCACCTAGAGTATGAGGTAATCGTACGAACGAGTAGCAGAATTTGTTTATATTAATCAACGTCATCACAGGGCGATGCCTTAGGTCAGAACACCCAATAATCTTTGAGATGAGGATTCTAAGTACGCATAATCGAGCGTGAATCAGCGGAAGAGAACCTTCTTAATTATTCAGTAAAGGACACTGGTGTTATTTAAGAAGGTCTATAAGATCGGATATAGAGGATATTGGAGAATTCTATTTATAAACTTAAAGCTCTAAAAGCGAACTGGATCCTGGAATGTGCTCGTATCGTATCTAGTTCCCCTTTCATTTCCACGACTAAAAAATATTTTAGCTGATCAGTGAGTGACTCGAACCTGTACAGCCTCTACGCGTATCTGAAACACAAGTGGAGTACTCCGCAAGTTCTCCTTCCATTCCAGCTAGCATTTAAAAGTCTCGAAGATGGTAACTAAACTACTCGAACCTGTATATTCTATACACGCGTCTAAGCTGGAAGTACGGAACTCCTCGAGCTCGCCTCTAACTGAACTGGAAATTGAGAGCTCCCCGAACAAAAACGAAACGACTAGTCGGTTTCCTTCTTCTAGCCATAAATCTACTACGTTTCCTCATCAATCACGGGGCAACACCTCCTTGACGTCACGTCATGGGAACAACTCCATCAGGACCGGCCCAAACAGGCTGGCAAATCTCATTAGCTCGTCGGGTACGCAAATTCGTTAACGCGTTCCACAGAAGCGCGTCGGCCATTCGTGGTCCGCTCATCGACCGTTTTATTCCAAATTACTTCGTGTCGGCCTGTCACTTGCGGCTAGCCGCAGGCCCTTTCCTGCCTTCCCTGCGTGCACACGCATAATCTCGCTGTCGTAGAACGCGACACTTGAAAATTACCAGGTGTCTTTCCCTCTGAACATAGAGAAGAGCTCGATGCGCGGCGAGCTGCCTCGCTGGCTAATTAATTAAGCAGGAAACTGTGTCCCTGAGCATTCTTCCACGGAGTGACTACGGTAGGCGTGAATTTGAGTAGTCAGAGTCTGGTATCGTCGTTTCTTCAACTTCCTTTCAGTACTTCCTCTCTTTAGCTTCGGTATAAAACAATGGAGAAAAATGAGCAATTATAAATAAAATCATTTTTACCAGAAGAAGAGTTTACCAAGGTCCCTATGTACCTTCTTCTTAATACCTGCTGCCGTTAAAACTGTAAATTCGGTGCGAATCAGTCCTAAAGTAATCAGGCTACTTTTTTCTGGAGTCGATGCACAAGCCAGCCTTCTCAAGGGAAGGCAGCTCTCATTTATTCCTCATCATCGAGTAGCAGAAGAGGCCGAACACCGTTCCACCGACGGAAGATGACGAAGAGGAAGAAGATAGCGAATTCCAGGACGGTTAATCGTCGAGCGGCGACCCAGGGAGCCCGGTTTCTCCCCCGAGTAATCGTAATTTTCGTAATACGCGATCGAGTTCCTGGGGGAGGCGCGGAGGGGGGTGGGGACCGGTGACCGGAAGCCACGGTTTGTTCAGCCGTTGAACCTGCTCTCGTTTAATTCCGCTCACGGAGCAGCTTCGAGGCAAACCAGGGCTATTATATCGCTGCACCGAGCATCGAGGATGACGTTACGTATCCCGAGGCTGTCCGCGATCGCGATACCCAACCGTACGCCTATCCCCCCGTTCCTGTTCCTCTTCCTCCCGTTTTCTGATTCCCTCATTATCTCCTCTTAGCCCCTCTCACCAGGCCTTCTGCTTTGCTCTTTCATCGCGGCTGAACGGAACTCATCGAGAAGTTAGTCCACGGAGCACGACACTAATTTCCATGGCTCAGGGGAGTGGGGACACCGGAAACGTGATTCTTTTGATAGCTTGAGTCTTTTGTGGACTTTAAACAGAGATCTTAGGCCTCGTGAAACTGGAGGGCAGGTTTCAAGAAAGAAAACCAGTTCCTTCGTGGATATCTATTCTAACTGATACAGTAACTCACCCAAGTGATTCTTCGACTTTGTACCTATGTACCTAGGCTACTCCGCCAGGAAAAGTTGCTTAATCAGAGAGATTGAAATACATTGAACCGAGCAGAACTCGAAACGGCCTCGGAAGGTCTAACAACAATAATTCGCAATAAGCCTGGTGTTTCCTGGATGGTACAGGTGCGTTTCTTAGATGCAGTTATGACGATCTGGGAGCAGGGCGGGGGGCGATTAAACGAATAAGGAGTCACGGCAATAGGGAAACACCTGACCGCCTTTTATAACGGCCAGTAAAATGCTTCGTTAAAGGATCGACCTAGGCTGGATCCTGTAAATTTAACGATTCCCCAGCACAAAGTACGCTCTAACTGCGGCCGTAACCGGTACGCCTTCCTATGGTTGATTGCGCCGTGGGACGGTTCGACGTATCGTCTCCATTGCCCAATAAACAAGCAGCCAGGAAATTAATCTCGGTGGCAAGCAGCCGTTGCCGCGATTACGTCCGAGGGGATTTTAAGCAACCGCCCCTCGGTCTTTCGTGCCGCCGTTTACGAGGCGACAAAGTGGTCGCGCTGGCGCAAAAACTTGATTCTAACGAGGGGATTTGCAGTCGGTCGCGGCTGCCCAATGGTAACCGATTAGGCATACAAACGACCGAGGGTGTTTCCTCTTCGCCGAAGAAATTGGATCGTTAATTTAATTATCGGCTAATCCTCGCCGTGCTTTCGAGAGGGAAGAAAGTACTACTTTGAGCCATTAAGAGCTCTCCGTGCGCGCAATCGAGAATTTGTAGTTACAGGATTACGAATAGGGAAGTAACGTGGACGGTTAACTGCTCAGCGTCGAGATAGTTAAATGGCCTGTCTACAGTTAGATATGAGAACGCCGAGTCTCTGCTTCTGAGTTGCTCCCTTTGCGAGCGAAACCAGAGGCGCGGTCGGTGCACAATGCCGGTGCACGGTTTGCCAGCTGGAATCGTTACGATTTCATACCGAGGACCGAGCAAGCTAATTCAGGGGCAATGTGAATGGTACGAAGATGCATTGTTTCGAGCCGGAAGAAGTGGTACTTACGAGTTAGAGGTAGAGCGTGCCGACACGCCGGGGTGCCACCACGGTGACAGCCAGACGTGGTCCACATTTAGTCGGTGGCAGCGGCGCTGCTGTGGCAAGCGGCGGGGTTTCCGGTCTCGTGCAGCCTAGACCGCTTCCACCACGTAACTCCCACACTAAATTCGTCAGTGAACGGGGTCTGCTTAGACGCCGCGATCTGCGTAAGGAATTCAAAGTTATCTTAAATGTTCCTTTCGTAATAACGTCTTACAGGTGTTCTGCCTAGAAGAAAGGAAGCAAGCAAGCAACTGCACAGTGAGCGAACAGGAAACTCAATCCACAATCCTGTGGCTATAAAGCAAAGCAGCAAAATATAAAAAACGTAACATGATGGTTTGCCTTAGAAACACAGAAGCATGGGTGAAAAACCGTATACCTTTTTTCTGGCAGCTTAGCACCAGCCCCGGAATCCCCCGATGTTCTACCCCCAGAGTGGCTAGAATCCAGCGTCCCATCGAGCTCCATGGCTTGTTGGAGGTTCGTCAGGCTCTTGTATCGAATGTTGAAAAGCGGAGAGCCACCCTTATAGCCAGGAGGCGTCTCCTTGAGCGGCGACGCGCTCTTTTGCCTCATCAGTGGACGTCCCCTCTGAGTGCCGCTGTTCTTCACGTACAGCTTGGCCAACGGTGGCTTCTCGACTCTGGGTTGAGGTGCCTCCTTCACGGCACGCCTCGTTCTCTTCTCCGCCTGTATCTTCTTGGTCGGTATGGTCTCTATGGGCGGTGGTTCCGGTCTGTCGTCCAGCAGAGGCGCGATCGTCATGGTGACAGGGGTCAGCGGTGGACTGGAGCCCTGTGTTCCAGGTAATGGGCTCTCGTACGGCGACCTGACGCTCTTGGGCAGAGGCGCGAACCCACGGACGTAGTCGTAGATCTGATCAATCTCGTCGTACTCCTCCGTGCAGGCCGAGGGTGGCACACGGTTCTCGTCCCTGTAGCCCGCATGTCCTGAAGACGCTTGGTGCCCATTGCTGTGATAGTGATGATGATGATGGTGATGGCTGGCATTGTTCCTGTGATGGCTCAGGGGTGCGTTGTCCGAGTTGGTCGACGACCGCCTGAGGAAGCCAGAGCCGCTTCTGGTCTGCCTGGAAGGCTTGCTCTCGCCAAGGCGGCCGTCCAAAACGTGCGCACGGTCCGCCACATCAGCCACGAGACGCGACGCTCGCTCCACCAGCCTTGTGAACTCCTGCATCGACCTCAGCGCCTCTTCGTTCCTCGCTTTGACCAGCTTCAGCGGCGCAGCTAGGGGCAACGCCACTGCTGCACCTTCTCTCTGTAATGGCAGCGCGAACACGTGCTCCTCCTCGAACGTGGACAGCAGCCTGAGCTCCGGGACGAACTGCGAGGAGGACTTGAGTCCTCTGGGCGGCTGGCCGTGTACCAATCGAACTGTCAAAGGTAGACGCTTGCTGAGCAGCGCTCTGGCCGTGTGCACGCCGCTAATGTTGTCCTCGCGTGCTAGAGCGCTGAAGCGACCGCGCTGATCCATCCCCAGCAGCACGCTCTCGCCCCGACAGTCCACGCAGCGCAGGAATCTACCGCGGCCAGGCAGACTGACCTCCCCCGCCGTCACGATCGTCTCCCCCGCTGCCAAGGTCCTCGTCCCCTCTGGAACCACTATCCCCGAGTCGTCGTCCACTCTGCAGGCTATTCCTCGAACAGTCTCCCTCACTAAGGCCCCTTCCTCTGGACATCTTCGGCACAGCTCGTTCACCGACTCTATACCGCGCACTGCTCTGCCCTCTTCGCTCAGGATCTCGAAGTAGCCCGCGTAAGAGTCTGGAATCGCTAGCCTAGGTCCCACGCCGACCACCCTGCGTCCCTCCTTGATCTTTACTGCTTGAGCGACGATCTTCCGCCGACGTCCTGCGGATACAAGCAGCGCGGTGCTTTGGAGACTGGGCGCCGGAAGCGTGGGCACACCCAGTCCTCCATACTGGCCCTTCGTGATCTTGATCACAGCCGGTAGCCGATACTTGGAGACGAATTCGCGCAAGTACGTCGCTTCCTCGGCCCAGCGTGCCGCCGCAACCACGATCTGACCGTCGGTCGCGGCCATCGCGGCGCTACACCGCCGCCCACCCTTGCGAGCACGGGCCCCACCGTCAACGTCCTCGTCGATAGGGCCCACTCAGGGCCCTGACTGTCTCTGATCGCTACTGATGCTCCTGCTGCTCGGACGCTGCGCCTCTATGCTCCATCTGAAAATCAACCAACGCAACATTTCTTAAGCTATAGACTACTCAGGGTTTTTAGGATCGCTTATGGTTTAAGTAGAATAGTGTTACCAGTAAATTGCATCTCTGTCTTCCTGAAAATAATGAATTTTTCTAAAGCGTATCGATTTCTCTTTCAACCACACCCCGACCTCAGAAATTCACTTTGGTCGTTGATAGAAGCGATCGGAGGTTCGTTGCCCGTTACTTCCTCGTGGCGTTCGCATCATCAGCGTAATCGACGATTAAAGTAGACGATCTACGGTCGAATATCTCGAAGCCCGGTTACCTAACGAGCGTAGCTGCCAGTCGAGGTGTACGTAAATGGGCGGTGCCGCCGATTGTTTCGGATTTCTCCAAAGCGTATATACCTCGTCGGAGGAAAGTAACGATCGTGACTTGGCCCGGAGAGGCATCGCGAACATTAAGCGATTCCCCAGACGAATTGCTTCACGGTTATGCCGCGGCACGGAAATTCCGCGCACGATGCTGTAACGCGCTGGGAACTGCCCTGCTTCCGTGTGTTCCCCGCGTCCCGACATCGGATCGGGTATCTTGGACGCGATTACATAAATCGCGGTCGCTCCGGGCCGACCGAAACATTTCCACCTCGCAATTATCGCTTTCCTTCGACTACACTTGGATGATGACGATGAACGATCAATGAAGGAAATAAATACTCTCGGCGGCTGGATCGGGGTAGTCTATGTGGGAAGATGGTGAAGATAGACTTGGTACATAGCGAGACTATTTTAGAAAAAATCTCAGGCAGGATCCTATCCCAGAGCTTCTATTTACTTCTACTAGCAATTTATAAACGATTCCAAAGATTAGCGATTAATAAATGATCAAAGCTGTCTCTTCAGTGTTGCATTCTATGCTCTGTCCCATTCTTCAGGATTCCTCAGGATTCCTCAGACGTTGCCTAAGCGTCCTAAGCGAATTGAATCGTGGCCAGGCGGAAGGGCCAGGTTCGGGGCCCACACGGAAGCGCGTCTGCCCCATCTCCAGCATTCTAGCGATTCCCTCGCGGTCCCCTTCCCCGCAATTTATCGCTCGGTCGTGTGAAAGGCCCATTGAAGAGAGCAGAGCCATGGCTGCGCACGCCGAGGGATATGTCGGGGGATAATGAAATCGCGCGGTGAAAATCGAGCCGTCTGAAAGGGGCCTTCAAGATGGTCCGCAGCCAGGCGCAGATAAGGACGGGGGTGACCAATGACCCGGGGCGTCGTGACAGGCGCGCCTCTAGGAAGTTATTCGACACACTCCTCTGTCCTGCATTCTCCTACACGGCTCCGACTCTCCTGCCTCTCCCCCTCCTCCTCCCTTTCGTCCCCTCTCGTGGTTCAATCTCGCGGCGACTACACACATAAGCTTTCACGGCGCGGATCCTAGCGGCTCCGCGGCCCGATGCAAATTTGTATTGGAATTTTTCCCTGGGAAACGGTGCTTTGATCGAACGCAGGAAACCGTTAAGTTCCTTCGCGGCGTGCGTGTTCCCCGTGATAAGGCGATTACGCGATACGGGAACAAACGGATAGCATTGTATCTGATATACCGACCGCCATCCTCCCCCCGGCCACCTCTGCGCTTTGCCTAGATCCTCGAGTCGATGGGAGTGAGATCCTCTTTCAAGACTCGCGAGAGACATCTTTCTCAGGAATGGAGCTGGATTCTTGTCGTGATTCTTTCACTGGGAAGATAAGGTATTTGTATAATTATGACGTGATCAATTTAATCGGGGAAAATAATTACAGAGAAGGAAAGTTTGAGTCCCGTTCTTGGGAGTCCTGATGACGCAAGCTGCGACAGCGTTATGGTGAGTCATGTAGGAAATCTATCTGGTGTATTCGTTTATCGTGACACGGACCAGGGAAATTTTTTTGAAGAGTCATACTGTAGCAGATCTGTTCATATTGTGACAGAGTTAGTCATTTCAGCATGTCCAGTCTGGGGCACTATTTTGAAAAGTCATAGTGTAACGCAATATTCCTTCCTGTTCAAATCTAGTTCAAGATTTTTCGCCTGCCTCTCCAAACCTTTCTAGTATAAAGTAATAGGAGTGGTAAAAAAAGCTGAGGACGATAGAAGGCCAAGACTTTGTACAGCAGATAGGAATCGTTCCTTGAAATACGATTAAAGATTCGGAGGCAGAGGCTGGAGCGAAGGATTGCAGCGCTCTCGATACCCTGTACGATGTTTATCAACCTCGATGACGATATATAGCACAGGAGACGCCTACGAGCGGACAAACGGTGTCGCAAACTCGGAAACACGGCATCTAATCGTAATGTTTTATTGTTACACGGTTCTCCGCGCGTGGCGAGAAATTAGCTCGCGAGCCGTAGTCGTGAAACTACATTCCATTCATTTTGGAGGTCGACTGCGTGTACTATAATAATTTACCTCAGACTCACTAGAGAGAAATTCAACCCCTCGTAGCTCATAAGAAAAATTTGTATTTCTGCCTTTTCCAGAATTTTCAAGTCTTCACTTTCAAGGAAATAGAAACTAATAGCACGAGGATACTTTTTGTTAGACACCTCTGAATGCAAAAGAATCTCTGATCCTTCTGCGAGCTATCGCCCACCCTGTTAATTAATCTAAATTACGAAACAATCTCGGTCCATCCTCCAGTGGCTATCGAAGGATCGTAGCGCAGCTGTCGAATAGCGTGGAGAGCAGCTATCGACATCAGGTCGATCCAAGTGCGATATGTGCACGAACGACGCGGTGCAACCAGCCAGCCGCCCACGAATAGACGAACGTGTGTCGCAACGCACCGCGTCTCTCCCTCTCGGGAACACAGCTCTCTTTTGCTCTCCTCTGCATGGGCTGATTTATCGACATGCCCTCGAATTATATGCCGCAGCTCCGGGCAGCTTTCACCCGTGGCTCCACCATGTGCACGTCAGCTACCACCACACGCCGACACGTCTCTACGATCCTTTTGTTTCGTCAAAGCGATTTCGACACCGGGTCCCAACGCGACACGCGATTGGCCTTGCGTCTCGTAATCGGGCCAAGCATCGATACGCGCGTAGACGACTGCCGAGGGGCCTCTGACCCCAGGGACTCAACGCCTCGGCTGTCTCTATCGAGTCTAGGCTCGATACTTTACTTGCGAATAAACTGTCTGCAAAAATCACTGCCAACGATCTGATCATAATCGGAGGCTTAGTTTCACGATTTAGCGAAACGTTGTGGGTCGATCAAGAGCAGAGTTTGTGGAGTGTGAAGAGGTTCTATGAAAGAGAGTAGCAAAGTAAGCATTTGCATACTGGAGCAAAGACGTTAAGTGTCTTGTCCGATACACGCATCTCGCCACTCCATTTTATCAGCTTCGCTCTGATAATACGTTGAAAATTTTCAAGGCTGATACACATTAGTCTTCGTTTCGATAATCACACTTCTCGCCACGCCTGTGACGAATTAGCATAATCGGTGTCTTCCCATTTCAAACCTCGTTCAAATCCTCAGACCTCTTCTCAGACAGGAGATAGAAGTACAGAGGTGTTCGGTAATAGATACGATTTTCATCCCAGGTTATAGTAGCTGCTCTAAATGTAAAATTTCACCAATTAAAACGTGATAGATGTTACTGAACACATCTCAGTTGAAGTTTAATTAACCCTCGCGGTGTTCTCACGAAAAAGTATCCATATCGGTGGCTGACCAGATTTGCTTGCTTAATCCAATTTCTCGGTGGATTAATCTAATTACGATGATGCACGTATGCAGCGGGTGTGACGTGCAACTATGCTACGGCGCAATCGCAATGCGAGAAACACTGTCGGCGGAGGTTCTAGCAGAGCTGCGCGAGAAACCCTGCTCCTCCAGTTCCACCAGAGATTTAGATCGATATCTTGCGATGCTGGACGACCGATACGGATAGCTGTATACTTCTAATGACTCAAGGCCGATCGAATGTAGGCCGATATTGACAGTGAGCGTGGTTAAAGTTCGATGAAGATCGGCATATTTGCATCTGATGCCATAGACTAACCTTAGCGACTATTCTAATCTATAAAACTGAAAATCTTATAGGTATACATACACAGTGGTCTTCTAGAGTCACTACTGCTCTAAGTTCTTAGTACTGGATCTAATCTCATTCTAGATTTACTAAATCCACTCAGGAAAGGGCTAACATCCTCTAACTGTGCTCACTCGCTTCTTGATATTGCTATCTAAATAGAAAATACCCTTTAATATTCCATTTCTATTACTTGAATCAGGGCTTTCAACAGTATACGTTATCGGTGTTGCTTCTAAAAAGATACCAAGCCGCATACTACTCGCATTTCTCATTCGAGTCACGCGACACGTAAGCCATTGCGAGCCATCGCGAGCCATCGCGAGCCATTGCGATCCACATCGGCGAGGTGTCAGGTGCTGTTCCTTCTCGATCCCATGCAGTAAGCAAGCGTTTATAAATCATCGGGAACGACACGAAATTCCTGTTCAGCGATGCCCAAGATCGCGTTCATTAATCCCGACCAGTTATCGTCACAAAGTACCGATCAGGATACATTGTAAGGGACGTTAAATGGAATCAGTCCACTTTCGGTACCATCCATCTTTCGTCCCTTCCCATGCAATTATTTCTATTAGCCCTAAGCACGCCTTCCGTTCGACGACCGTCTCGTTAATTATTTCGTCGTTTCGCAGTGCAATAAGGGAACGTCGCCTGCCGCCGCGGTTTTGCATACGCATGGCTAATAACATACAATTAGACGGTCTGGAGGTTTTTATCAGGAACAACCCTTCACTTTTCCCTCGTCGAGAAAGATGCTTCGCTGCGTAAGTCTATCTAGTCACTTTTCTAAATGGAACTGGGAACTTCGTGGAGCACGTGACTAGATGGGTAGAAAACTGGTCTAACGATTCGCGTTTGATAACACGTTTCTCTGAAAAGACGAATGCGTGTTTCAGTGCTCGAGTTTCCGAGAAAGATATGCAGATCGTTGTAGCGTTAGAGGAGTAAGTGGCCAATTATTATCATTTCATTTCTTTTCCTCCCTTCTATAAGGGGGTTTCTTGTAAACGAAATTAAATTCGACGATCCATTCCAAGTCGGATCAGAAACTCCTTTCGATGCGACGCAAGAAAAAGGGGGCTCCATGTGAGATTGCCAGGGTTCATTAACCAATTATTTTCGGCCATGGGAGGAGGAGAAGGAAGAGCAAACAGCTTTCAAGGGAGTTTCAGGGACCGCGTGCTCGACATTCTGCCTTTTTTCCTGCCTTTGACTAGCTTCGCCTCACCTCCTTGCCGTCACCTCTCGCAAACCGTAATAACTTCCTCACGAACGAGCAAGAACATCGCCATCCATCATACCTGGACCATGGTTCTCAACCTTCGCTGGCTGGCCCTGTTTCTGGTTCCGCGATGGCCGCGATACATTATTGGAAAACGCGAGAAAACTAGTACTTTGAGAAGCCACTGTCTTGGTTTATTTTCTAGCTTTCACCGCATCTTCATACATTCTTCGTAATTTCGTGAATTTTCATTTTAAATTTCTATTGGTCCACTTCAATATATTAAATTTTTTAAATTAGAACTCGATGATACGAAAGAGCAGAGTTTCTGCCCTCTGGTATTGAACTTCTAAAATAGAAAAACCGGGCCATGAAAATCACTTTCCTTCTCTGTACGCGTAATCTGTAATTTCAACAAAATAAACGGTCGCGTGCAATTAAAGGGTTCCAATAGCAGCGGTTTTTCGCGTGGCAAACGCCGAAGCAGTTGCCGTCTACGTGCAGAGATGTGTTCTTCTTAAGATTCCGTGCCGATCCCCGAAACGTCTCAATAATTGCTAATTGGAAGGTGGCACGAGTTTAAAAAGTGGTCGCACGTTGTCCATCTCGAAACAGCCTCTTTCCACCACCTGTCTCGCTTTCTATACCCCCCCACCTTCTCGAGCAAAGTGTCTTCTTCGCTTGTTCATGGTGAATACTTGATGAAGAGAATTCCATTCCTCGAGCAATTGAACGTAGAGTTCTTCTAGCAGCAAGTAACGATGAAGAATATTTTAATGGTGAAAATTTCAATTTACTAGGATTCGATTTAGAAGGTTTCCTAAAGCTTCATAGAGTAGATCGTTTAGTGTACCAACCTCTATCCCAAATCAAAGCCATCGCGAATTCTTTCGGGTAGCAGATGTTGCCCTTTCTCCCAATTCATTCCGTCACGTACGCGGTCGAGAGATCAGCGCGATCATCCAGTTCCTCCCTGCATCCTTCGCGAGATTCGCGAAGGTCTCTCCTTCTCTCTCCTTCCCTCTGCTTCTCCTCAGCTTCTCCCTTTCTCTGCCCGCTCGTCTTCTCCCCTTTCCCTTTCGTCCTGCGCCGTCACTGTCAATAAGTTATGTAGCAGCGCACGTGCGCGCTCGCTAATAGAAGTACAAAGCCCGCTGGAAAGCCTAGTAGGAAAGCTGCTACCGTGCCAACGGCGAGGGCTCCTACGAGTGACCGCAGAATCATCGTTCCCCGGTACACGGACGCTGACAGCCTTTCCAATTGTGCAAGCCAACTAGATGCAACCGTAGATCGATCCGATCGACTGAGAATTTAACGCTGCCGATTGTTAACGTCTAGTTACCAGCTTAGGTAGGACCTGTTCGTGGGTCCTATTCTGATTCTATAAATATTCAATGAGCAACATTTCGTTTGATATAGCAAAAAGGTGTTAAAATTTTTCTGCGTTATAAAAAAATATACAATTTGTATATTAAACAAAACTCAGAGACTTCACAGTCGATTACGCTCACCACCAGTAAATACTGCTCCAGTAGATACATACCTCTAGTAGATATGTACAGATAAGTGGTCAGACGACAGTGGAGACTTTAACGCCAGAGTAAGCGATGCCTAATCGTAATCGCTTCATCGCTCAAAAGCTCACTTGATCCCAGAAAAAGCACTACATTTACCGTGAATAATTAAACATCCTTTTTAGGATAAATCAGTGAGAATAAGAAAGCTGGTTCCTCTTGATCCCGAAGTTTATTAATGACCACTCGCATTATAAAAGATCAGAGAGCACGCTCACCGATGTCTCGACCCCTGAGCGACCACAGATATCGCTGGAGCGCATTTATTGGTGTCATACGCGCATTAAGGATGCAACAGAGACCAGCAACCCCTAACTGCTCCTTCTGTCACGCGTCAGGTCCTCGTTAAGCCGGCATTGATTTATCCTGTCGCTTATTTCGAATGACACTGCATTAATATCCAGTGTTATTTTACGCGGTAATTGCGCTCGCAAAGTTGCAGTCAATAAATGGCCAACTTTTATCCGCCGACATGATGAATTTTACTGTCTAACCGTGCGAAGAGCGTAATACGAGTGAAAAATAATAGTTCCACGTAGTTAAATAATATCGGCAAACTTTCCTAGAAGGAAGAGCACACAAAGTCTTTAATTTCTTAAAGAATTCTCTGGTATAATAGTCTTCAATCTCCAAAAAACGCGTTTCGATCTTCACCTCCGACGAAATGAAAGCCTGCCACGTCCGCCTGCGGTTGAAGACCGCGCACGTTCATAAACGGCGCATCGAGATCAAAGACATCGATCGATCCTCAAGATTATCGAGTCGCAACGCGCAACATTGTCCCTGTGGACAAGCATTGTAAATCTAGGCGAGTAAGGGTACACGGTCAGCGCAAATACGCGGCATGGATCAGCGGGAATCGGGGCCAGAACGACGGAGAAGGAGCGGGCATTTCGCTTTCAACTCTATTTCATAACAAAGCCGCAGCTTCGCTGGAGAACTCGGACTCTGCGGTCGGCCAGAGGGAGCAGAAAAAGACTGAGGGAAAAGAGAAGGAAAAAGACCACGAGGAACGCGCGGTTCCGTGCACGACGTTCCGTTTTAAGTGCCTGGAGGCCTCGCACCTTCTTTCTCAATTTTTAGGATGAGCTGACTTTTGCGTAATCAGTTTTATTACTGGTTGTACGAGCCTTAGGTTATCCTTGGGTTTTGTAGCGGACCAGAGACTATGCGTGCACTTGATAGTGCTTAGAAATTAGTAGACGTGTGAAGGAATTAGTTACTTTCTAGTATCCTCTTTTCTCATTTTATCAAAATCTTACATCTTCTAGGATTATACTCTTCGTAGAAATTTCTTGTGATTCGATATTCTTTGTAAAGATGTAATAGAAAACAGGGCATAAAGACGACAAGCCAGAGAACAGTGCTTTTGCCGTCCATCAGCGTGTCGCCGACGATCGACAAGAAGACACTGGCTCGTTCCTCTCGACTTGAGGTCTAAACGGCGCGACGATGAGGACCAGCGTTCGAGTGTCTCGCTCGAATGGTCGGAAGTAAACACGATTACTTTCCTCGAAGGCTCGAGCAAGTGTTTACCGATCGTCGTTTAACAAGGAAGAAATCGAATTACAAGAACTTGGATGATAGCCCTTCTTGCTGCGATAGCAGCCAAGTTTGAACCACGGCCTAAGATACCCTCTACCTTCAATTTTCCTCGCTATTTGTCACCCCGTCAGCTTTCATCATTTTCATCCGATTCGAGCAGCTTTTCATCGTTCTATAATGACTAAGTTCGAAGAAAGAGACTAGCAAGTTGGTACGTTGATGACTGTGGCGTGACAGACTGGGCGACCGATTTAATGGCTTATTAATGTTAATATAGACTGAATGAGAAAGAGGAGGCAAATGACAGACACGGAACGTCCGTTTTCCAGGAACTTCGTGCAGGTAATGCGTACTTCGTCCACGATACAATTTCATTCAAATCGTTTCGACTGGATTAGCTGCTTTTCCTTGCGCCGGGGGTGCTGGTATTATCGAGAGTGAAAATAATGAATGGACTCGGAACATGTGTCGCTGTCGGCGACTGGCGGCGATTCGTTTTGAACGAAAGTATAGCGATCGATGGTTACAGGGAGTATCGAAAACCTTGTGCTCATTTGGCGTCACTGGTAAAATAATAACACTTCTTCCCCCAGCTAATAGAAAAAAAAGAAAGCATAATCTTGTTGACTGACAAGAGCACCAATCGACTCCAACCTTGTATTTGTAAGCCGTTCCTCGAAAAAGGAAGGGAAGAATTTAGCAGTTAAATCATTATTGCTATACTTCTTGATAACTTTCACAAGTAAGTCGTAATTTTAAGGATGTACAATTAGTTTGTCGGCAAAAATGAGAGCATTTCTCGTAGTCGGAAGACGAAAGGAGGCGGGAAGCTAATCCATCGCGATCGAAGCCCAGAACGGGAAAGGAATCGCGGTTTCCTGATACAGTGCGACTCGTTTCTGGCTCCCTCTGCCGATCCTGTCTATATTAAGAACAGCATATGAAGGCCCGCTACTAAGTGGATTGAATCTACATTGCAGATATTTTCTTGCGCGTCTCGCCTCTTAATTGCACGCGCTCGTTGATTTCTTTTCCTGCTTGGAACACCGCCGAACACCGTCCAACTCGTATTGGGGTCCTTCGTGGTTCATTTAACAACTCTGCTACCCCTCGCCTCTATGATGGTGTTAATTGAAAATAACGAGTCGTGGGCAGGACTGCGGGCTGGTAAAAACCAGGGGATCGAGTCGGGGATGTTAGACGAAGAGGGATTTTGCCAGTGGATTCGAGGCGGGAAATACAGCGTTTTTGATCAGTGTGCAGAGGTCTCAAGGTCACCAACTTCATTTCCAGCTCTTCGTTCGCAGCTTCATGTGGTCCTTTTGGAGCTGGTTGCTGAGTAAAGCAAGTGGATGCATCCGAGAAGCGTGTTGCTTACTAACGAGGGACATCACACGGCTGACAATTTTGATTCGCTGGGACGTATATAGTAACGATATCAGTTACTACTCGATAAATACATATTATTCATTGAAATTTACTTCAATTCTGTGGGTTTCAACTTAAGCCAAAGCCACTTTCGACCTTTCTTACATTTTCTCACGGCAGATGATGCTCCCAAATTTTTTTACAAAATTCTGAATTCTTAATCAAAAGATTTGTTGATCGTCGAAGCACGTAGGAAGTTCTTTCTTTTTGGCCAGCATTCTTCCACAGCAACGAAGATTCCACGGGAGATCGTACACCCGTTTAGACGACCGAACCTGATATCATCGCTCGTTCGGTTACATCCGATCCGTGGAGGTGGATTCTTTACCGGCTTTCCCACGAGCAGAAAGAAGGATGAGAGACGGGCTGACTTCGTTTCGCTTTTAGACATTGTTACCCTCAACACGCTGCAAGTACAGCCATCATTGTAGCGTCCCATTAGCAAGGAATCAAACACACTTCTGGATGTTCCATGATAAAGATCTCAATCGAGAGAATTGGGTACATCTGCTGGGTTTCGAAGCTTCAGATTAATCTTGAAGATACCTGATGTCCTTCCAGGTATTAGAAAAAGAGCCAAGGGGTTAATTCGGATCAAGTTCCACTGTTTCAGTTTCGAGGAATCAATTTTTCCAGACGATCTATACATTATAATTATTGCAATGCCTTGTTTACGATACTCGTAATGCTTAAGAGCAACGAACGGGTCGAAATTTTGTAATGGAAGTTCACAAAATTACGTGGAGACCGCTGGGTCAGCCCCAGCATTTATCTCCGATCGGTTGATTCTCGTTTCGCTTAAGAAGGCCCAATTGAATAAGATCGCCCAATCAGGAGGAATCCACAAGGGAGCCGTGCAAAAAACAAGGAACTTCCTTGATGCCTTGATCAGCCAATTAAGAGCCGAACTGGTGGACCCGAGGTGCGTGACTGTTCCGTTCTTGCCCACTGTTGGATAAAACTTTCGTGCGACGTTCCAAGTGACTTCTCCTTCGTGAATCTTACTTAAAAAATTCCAGAATTTTGCAACTCTAATAAAAATAACGAATTAGGAGAGTAACGAAGTCAGAAAATTAGCGATGGAAATGCATAGTATCTAAGTTTGACTCTTTGAAATATATCTAAATCGCAAATTCCCTCTTTAAATCCATTTCTCACTAGCGCCATCGTATCCTCGAAGATCTAAAGGGGTCCAGGATCCTCGAGGGACCTGGCAGGATCAAAAATCCCTCGGAACAGTGGCTCTGTCCAGGTATCTCCGTTGATCGGCCGGTTCATCGATCCTCTCCGTCCGCGATATCCCCTTTCCATCTCTCTTTGTCTCAGTTGCACAACGTCTGGCGTGGTTGGTCCCTCGTTGCTCGTCCAGAGAGGGCAGAGGTGGCTCGAGTGCACGAGATCGCAGCTATGCGCCAGCGGAAGATCGCCAGCAGGCTCTTACGAGGAGGATCGGTGGGCGCCTCCGCGTCGTAGTTATATTTAGATTCGCGCTGACCGGCTTCGTGCTTCTTGTTTTACATTTAGCCGGGCATCACACTCCCCGGCACTGGCTTCGTCGCTGCCTTCCCTCCACCACCGTCAGCCCCGCTCTCCTCCACTCCTCGCCGCGATTCCACAGCAGGAGAGATCCTGCGGGAGATCTCGTACCCGTTTAGACCCTCGAACGTCTCGTCCCTGTGATACGATCCTCGGGTTCTTCGATAGGTCCTCGTAAAAGCGACGAGCGAGCTCGATGACAGCGCTCGATCCACTGTTCGACGGTATCTTCTTCCCAGGCTTAAGTTCTTCCTCGAGAAGGGGTGTTAAGACTGTTAGCAGGTCGATAGTATGGTTCACGATATCTTGAACCATCTGTAACCCAAGGATTTTGGGGAAGAGTGAAATGTGCTTGAAAAAGACTTGAGTGTGTTTCGGTTGTCGCCAGGTAGCGAAGGATTGTCAAAAATCCCAAGAAAATTAATTGCGAACTGAGGTAGGTAGACCTCGCGCCGCCAGTAGCAATATATCCTGACGAAATAAATAATCGACACGATTTTTCTCGATTAACCTGCGCATCCTGCGCTAAGGGGTTATTAACTTCGATTAGAGCCTATTAATTTTGTAGCGCGATAATCGTTTTCAGGCACCGGACAGGCGTTTGCGCGATGGTGCGCGACCTTCCCGCCTAGCTCGCTGCTTCCTGCCGTTAACTCCAGTGTTACATTGACTAATAGCTCCGGAATGCTTAATTGTTAACTTCGATCCAAGCAGTTGTTTGGCCTCTGCAGCACATTTCTGAGGAATAACTAGGGTTTAATACTTCGAACTTAAGTGGTATCAAATGTAGTGGTATCAAATTGTAATTATTTAAATTGCCGAAGAACTAGGACAAATATTGTCCTAGAGCATATTAGAGGCTGGGGGCAGCGAAGCTAAAAAGCGTATTTTACGATCGAATCGATTATCCACGGCTCTGCACGTGGGTAACTTCACCGACGAACGTGTGTCGGGCAAGTAGTATCAAGGCCTTCCACGGACTAAAACTGCTCGCGGATTTAGTTACGGCCCGTTGTTGCTGCCCGTCCCCTGCCAGTTAACAGCAGGAGGATGCGCACCGCTGCCTTAATCCTTTAACGCGAGAATCCTCGAGCATTTGTCAGATATGAAATTGCCACTTGGAACTGGATGTTGACAAGCGGTGGTTATTTTTCTGCGTCGTTACTTGTCCAGCTGGGGTCTCAAACCGAGGAGCAGGTCTCGATTTGGTCCCGATTTCAATGGTGTTACCTCTCTTGTCTGCTGGAAACTGTATGACTATTAAATTTATGTACACTTGCAAATATAAGCTTCTGTTGTTCAAAATATGTGGTAATGGGACTGAAGATAAATAAAATCCACCGCCTCAGTGACTTCAATGCCAAGACTAACACTTAAGATCCACCACAGCTCTAAATTCCTTCACTTCTCTCAGTGTCATCCCCTTCTATTGGATCCTACAGATTGCTCGCTAGCGATAAAAGGAGGGCTTTCGTATCAGAACGATTTTTCTAAAACAAAGTCACGGGAGCACATTTTACGATCGAATCGATTATCCACGGGAATGCACGCGCGGTTTTCAAGAGAGGAGCATGTGTCAGACGCTTAGCTTCAAGGACTTCCACGGATGGAACTGACGGCGGATTTAGTTACGGGTCGTTGTGTTGTTGCCCGCAATGCGGCTACGTTCGCTCGTCACCGTCCAGCGCAACACCGAACCGTAGTATTGAGTAGCGTGAACCCTTCGGGGACTGAAACAAAGGGCCATGGACCCGACTGGCCGGGGTTCACTGACACGAATACACAACAAGTCCTCGGTTTAGTGGAACAAGCGTATTCGCCTTAATTTGCAACCTGTTGCGTCTGCTACCAGCGTGTACCTCAAAATCTTCTCTGTTAATCGTTTGGTCTGATCAGAGACAGGAGAACCTGGATAAAATAGCAGCTTTAGCAGTCCTTAGGAACCAGTTCGATTTGGAGATGCGAATAATTATCATATCGAGCCGTTTCGAGGCAAAAGGGACACCACGAGACGTGGATTAATTGCCACGGGTATCAAAGAGAAGATGGCAATTTCGTACAGACCGCTTATCAAACGTCCCGACGTTAACTCTTGCTTGCTTTTTTCCATGATTTGTTTTCGTTCCGCGGGCGTTGGGAAACATTATTTCGAGCAGCGCGGCGCGGCGCGACGCCGTCTCACTAGGAAATTGCTTGCTAGGGTGCAAAAAACGGGTTAAAATAACGAGTGAAATACCACGGATGACGAGGGCAAAACCAGTTAAAATCGTAGGAGCAGCGTAAACTGGAGAAGGACAGCGATACACGAAGCTTGTCTTCATAAATATGAGTCATTATAAATCGCGCCTTCCACTGTAAAAAACAAGTGATAATTGCTTTGCTCATATTAGGCAATTATAAAGCTCAAAAATTGCTAGGTGGAGCGTTGGTATCTTGGAATCAGTCGGCATTTTGTGGTCAGGATGATCTGTGGACGCTTTGTCCAACCCATTTCTTACCCAAAGTGATGCCAGAACACCTGCTCTCTGTCGATACAGCTAGGTTTATCTCCATTCGTCCAATTTTCCTCTGTCTTCCTTTGTTCTTTACTAAACGAAAGAAAATTATCCAGAGAAGAGGTTGCAGTGTGGTACAGTTAGGCGGCTGCATATTTAAGCAACGATATTTTTTCTCAGCGTTCCTAGTCATCTTTCCTTTAACGGTGATGCATTCGTTACGGTACCGCCGCTCTTCTGTGCATTCTTATACGATTGCCAAGTATACGGTTCATGTGTAACGTTCAAGCGGCTCGTCGACGCCCTTGAACAATAAACTCTACACTTTTCCTCTCCATCCCTCGCTCTTTCCTCCCCCTGCTCTCTCCTAAGGCCTTTGTTCTTTCCCTCTTCTTCCTACACAGTCTTCGCGTCGCTTATTATGTTGAAAGAAGTTTTGCACCTGCTTTGGCAGGAAACATTTCCCTGGCCGCGCGACAGGATGTGTAAAATTAGCGAGGGGATAAATCGAACCGAGCATCGCGAAGCCTTTAGCGCGCAGGTTTATGCGACGCTGCATGCCACGGGGTTGTATGGCTTTTTAATGGTCCTCGGTAACGACTCGTTGAATTTACGTTAATTGTTGCGTCTGATCTGCGTCAGAAAATTCTTGCTAGTGCTGGATGATGAAGAGGACTTCCGAGGTCAGATGCGAGGCCCAGCAATGGAACTATTAAAAAAAAATCAAGCTTAAGACTCTTCAGGTGTCTTCGGTTGTTTCCAGTCGAAAGCTTTCCTTCAAGGAAATCATCGCAGAAATTCAAAACATCCAGCACATTGTAACGAGGTTTTTTTCCTCTTATCTTTCTTACCAAACACTTGGAAGGAAGTGTGTAAAAGGAAAGGCTAATCCGCCTGAAACAAACGTTACTCGCGGAAGCTAGCCTTTGAAGTAGCAGTTACCGGTCGCATTGCACTGTAAATAGTCAAAGAGTTGCTAAAGTTGACGTTTCAGAGAGAAAGGCATACTCTTCACGGTAGTGCGTTTCTCGCCGAGAATTTCTAATACAAAATAACTTTCGACAAATGCCGAGTATAACCTCGTGCATGTACCTTCATAACGCGTACGCTTATGTAAATTACGATCTAACTGTTAAAGACGGTTTGCGGCGAGAATTCTACAAGGTATACCCTTCGACTGCAACTGATTGTAAATAACTTCCCATAATGAGGAGAAACTCCATACTAGAGAAGTCCATAGTTAACAATCGCTTTAAAGGTAAGAGAATAATTAATGATACTTCGCAAGCATACTTCATGCGTTTGGCGTTTCGCGCTTCAAGCATTGATCGCAATCACTGTATCTAGATATTTCTAGAGTGTTGTGAATTCTAGTCGCGCCACTGGGAAGTTTAGATAATGGCTTTGCGAAAATTACAGCTCTAGGATCTCAGAATATAACAACCTCCGAAGAATCTGAAATTGAAACTTAAGTATTAGGGACCGCCCAGGAACTGCCAAGCCTATTCTGGATCTTTGGAACCGCAGATCAAGAAAGAGCACGCAACCACGCAATGCAGCTGAACGCAACAAAGACTCTTTTAAAACTAATGCTTTACAAACCTTCGCAACACCTCCACGAGTTCTCCCAGCGACCTCAAGTCAAGGAACAAACATTTTCCACAGTTTTTGTCCGAGCAGCGCGTATGGTTCCCCATGGAAAGGTGCGTCGACCCAAGTCTCAGCCAGAGAAGGATTTTAATTACAGGCCTCCGTGGTTTTTCTAACAGTGGTAGGAAGCGAATTACAATCGCAAAAAGACTGAGGGGGCGACCGACTAGGACCAGTGCGAGGGCGAGACAAGGAGGCATCAGCAATTAATTCATCGAGCGCGGGAAATGTCAGGAAATTCCTTCGACGACGATGACGAGAGCGCCCGTCAGCCCTTAATTAATAGCTGAAAGAGAATCGTTTCTTATCGCCAGGGCAATCCAATCAGCGGGATTTCTCTGTTTCTCGACCTCGAAGGCATCCTTTTTTCGTTTCCCTTGTGGTCGCGCGGTGACCTCGAGGGAAAAGGCGGCGAACAGGAAGTAGAAGAGGCACGTCGACGCGCGGATTGGTTTATTGGAGGATGTTGGCCACATCGCTTGAATTTCTGTCGAGCTTTCCCCTCGTCTCGTAATTGGAACGTAAATAAAGGTGAAAATGCTCGGGATCAGGAGGCATCAACGCGTTGGCGGGAACCTTCAGGGGAATTTCGAGCCCTTCCGCATTTGTGGCGCAGGAAATGGGGTAGGAAGTAGTGTTGAGTTGACAACCCAGACCTATCAAGTAGAAAAACTCGTAATATGTCAGACTTCAGTCTCGAAACTTCTTCTCTGGTCTACTAACTGTACTTGGCGGCTCTTATTAATTCGCTAATTCCAATTAATATTAATGGCAGACGGCTAGTATTCGAGAGCGGTACGCGACTAAACGCTAACTTTCTGAACTGTGTCCTGCATGCTTGAAGCGAATATGCGCATGGATATGAATGGCAAATGCGCAATCGAGCAACAAAGGAACACACTTTCCCGTGCAGGTGTTCGTCCAGACCTTCGATGAATATCAATTTGTCAGTACTCCCTTTTGCCACGACCCAAATTCATCTAAAGTTACTTTTAAAATAATTGTTCGTAATTTCTTCTTGGTTATTAAGCATAATTTATCAGGTTTTAGTTACTCTTACTTTTATACGAAGGCGATATCACGAACCAGTTATCGAAGCAACGATATCTTCCTTAGTTTACGGATGCTTAACGAAATTAAATCACTGAAAATATCCTTTCCATTCAGCCAACTCATCTTCCGATTACCATAATCACTTTTTTACGGTTGCCGCCGTGGCAAAAAGAAAGACGATCGCTGTCCCGCTCAGTTCCAAAGTCACAAAGCCAGGTTTATTGACACTGAACGTCGAAAACTCTCGAGGCTCTTTTCTGGCAACAACATGCACGTCGTGAAAAGAAAAAATTGATCGGCAGTGACCGCTTTCGAGGAATTTTTACGATGCGAAGCTCGTTCATTTTCGTAAGGATCTTAACGGTCTTGACGAAGCAGACGATCCATCGATCCTACTTTCCAGGAAAGCCATGACAGTCAGATCTCCGAATCTATTGCCACTAAAAGTAGCCACGCTCCATGTGAAAATTTAAAACTCCACCATTCCGATAATCCTATTGGAGCATTGTAATATTTAAAGCAGAAGCCGAGGAGCTCGTATTCAATGCTAAACCTCTTCGAGCGCAGTTAAGTAGATTCAGACGTACACGAACAGACCAGCGTGCCACTACTAGAACGCAAATCACTTAATTCCAACCAAATACAGTAAAACAAGATTCGTTCTACTTTCGCATATTAAGATAACAAAATTTCCTTTTCCTAGAACCCTGTCCAGTTCATCAGAATTCGATATTCGTTTTTCCCCAGCGCAGCCGATTCAAATATCCTCCACAGCTGCTCAACGATGGCTCAGGTGGCCACGATGCCGTTCGAATGTCCATCTACCCTGAAATTGTCATTCGTCGCGAGAATCCTAACGATGCGTCTCGTTACAGGGAACAAACGTATCCATCGCGAACGATCGACGATAGAATATGGATCGACATTAGACTTGAAACGGCTGCGTTATCGATCCTCGACAGCCAAGATGGGACACGGAGCAGGCCTATTTGGCCAGGTGGCCCGTTATCTGTAACGACGTGACAGCGTCGCTCATTGCCAGGCATGTCCTCGCGCGACAGCTCGCGTGTTCCGGCTCGCGATTCACTTTGCATTAAAGACCGAGCGTTTATCGATGCTCGCGCGGCGACGATCGACTAGCACGCGAGGCGGAAGCAGGCGTCGCGCGAAAATCGGGGACCAGGAACGACAGTCAATGGGGCCGATTTAACGGAACCCCAGCGGCAATCGCAGCATATCAAGTTTAGCCCTTTTATGGCGTCGTATGGCAACGCTGCGATTCGTCACATGGCCGATCGAAGCACTTCCATCGTCGTAACTTGGATACGTCCAGTCGATTAAGATCAACGAGATTGCGTGTGATTAATTTCATTCAATTGTACTCGAAGGGAAAAAAGTCTAGGCTAGAATTGAGAAAGCAGCGATAAATTGGAACGAATGACGAGTGTTTTCGTTTGGATGCTCTTGTGATGGAAGTCGGGTCAAGAAACTGTTCTGAAGTCTTTTGAGTGACGTTTTTCAACTTTCTAATATCAGAACATGTAATCGAGCAACGGTAAAAGCTTGTAGTTGACGCGATTAGTTGCAAAAACTACTGACTGCATTTCCTCGCCAGCTTTTGCTATCCATGTCCGATCGTCGCGATGAAAAGGATTCAATTGCACTCGCATGCGACTAAGTGTTTCTCCATTGGTTCTCCTGTTATTAAATAACCTTGAAATCCGGTGTTTGCTTCTCCATGGCTCGTTGCCACGGCCAGGCGAAACCTGTTACATCAGACGATCACGAACACACGGGTCCTCCGCGAGGAAGGCAAGGGGATTGTTAAAATCGGTCTGCCGTAATCCTTGGCCAAGGAAGGTCGGTTACGTTCAGCAGCGATCCCTGAAATTGCAGGTTCCGAGGAACCAGCCACTATAAATCCAGGAATTACGAAAAGATCTGGCCTGGACCCAACCGCTAGCAACTAGGATTTAACTGTGAATTCCTATATCGGAAAGCTGAGAGCTTTTCCATGCTCAGAGATAGGGATTATTTTTGAAAAACGAAGGTTAAAAGTAAAATAGGAAGTCGAAGTAAGTTCAGATTCGATAGGGTTGAAAAGTGACTTAGTTTTCATCGACGAAAATACCTAGAGAATGAAAACTAAAAAATGAAATAAATTCAATTAAATTTTCGTGTATAACAGTTAGAACTAGAGAAGTCGAGATTCAAGAATTGTCACAGATCTTTAATTTCATCGGAATTCCTGGAAATATTATAAGGCTATGGAACGACGAAGCCAGTCAATTAGCTAGAAAATCGTCAACTCGAATGTTGCCGCATCAGCAAGCTGCCTGGAGCCAGGCCCCGTGGAAGTCATCGACCCTGGACCCCCAAGAGCCGTGTACCTATCGATCACGTAGCCGAGATTTCGTATCTGAGTGTCCATTTGATTCGTCAGCCATCAGGGATCACCGCGAAAACCTCGACTCTCGGTAACACCCGAGAGTCCCCTGGCAAGAAAAGGCCAGGCCGAAGGGGACAGTGAATCCCCCGAAAGATCGAAAAACGAGCAACATCGGTATCGGCGACGGCAGCAGGGGCAGCAGACCAGGCAGCCATCGAAAGAAGAAGACGAAGAAAGACAGGACGGGACAGAGGGGAAAAAAATGCGAAAGAAACGAAAACCGCGGCGAAGGCGGGTGTCGTCTTAGTGTACACAGAGAGCGCGTGTATTAATGTGCGTTAAGACGCTGCGAAACGACGTGGCAGGCACACGGGTATAGGATGACACTCGGCTGAGGCCCTCGATCGGCTAGCCGCCCCTCCCCTGTCCCCACCAGCCCCGAAGCTGGGCCCCTCCCCACCGCGACGCGGTTCGGCTGGTCGAGACGAAACTCGAGCGCGGTCGGTCGCGGTCGGCCGCGGTCGGGCCTGGGCCCGTCGTGCCTCGTCGCTGGACGCTCGGCTCCCCTCGGTTCGACCTTGAACGGGCCCTGTATGGTCTATGCCACTGACACGGACCAAGGACGGGGGGCCCCCACGTTGGTTGGGTAGCGGCGTGCTGTTGTCCCGAAACGCGGTCGTGGAACTCCGCGCGCGCGCTCGCCGCTGGAAAGTGTTCGCCCGATGGCAAACTCTTTTTCGTGCTTCGTGTCTGCCTGCCTGCCTGCCTGCTCGCCTGCCTCTCTTCCCTTCGCGCCTGCCATTGGCGTAGGGGCCAGGGATTCGTGAGAAATACGCGCGGATCGCCTGCAGGGGTGGAATCGTAGAGGGTTCTTGGTGATTTCAGGAAACTTAGCATCGGATCTGCCTCGAATCGACCACCATTTTCCGATGGAAATTACCGTCTCGCTTTGGTGCGCTTCACCGCTGCTCGGTGAAATGAAAAGCTTCACGGTGTAACGCGAGAACATTTCGTAGTTCGAAGATGCAGAGTTGCCGAGGAGATAGAAAAGAAAGTAGAAATGCTGGGGATGTTGGAGAACTTCGAAGAGATTCAACACAATATAACTTTGACTCGAAGATAGATCTTCGACAAAGAAAAGTCTTTCCCTCGGACATCCTAAAGAATATATCTCGCCACAAATGAAATCTTCTGCTTACAAAATTCCAATGCATCCACCTCGACCTCGACTCCATTTCACGAGCAGCGTCTTTTTCCAAGGCACACGAAAGGATGTCGAACACGTTCTATGAAATTTAAACACCGCTCGCGATACTCTCGATCGCGTCCCTAATTGCTAGACACGATGCACACCGCAGCACCGGCTCGTCCCTTCGTTCGACGGCCGTTTTTATGAGTGCGTTCCAGGCCGAGTTGCTGCAACAGCTCTTGCGTGAGATGCATCGACCCGGTCGAGGGGGTCAGGGATCGTGTCGATGGAGCACCAGGGGAAAGGAGTAACCCCTGGATCAAGCTTTTGATGGAATTCTGTATGCAGATCGACCATGCAACGTGGGAACCCCAGAGTACAGAGGAAACTCCACAGTCTGTGTGGGAGTTGAGCTGATTACAGTCAGAACTTCAACTACTGTTGTTTACTACCGAATAGTAGTGTGACCAAGGCTGTACTTGGAGGTATTTGACTTGGAAAACGGAAACGTAGCAGAGGGATAAATATTTACTCTCGCTGAGGCTATCTCTCCTGTGGCAGGGTTGGAAATCCTTTACTAGTCAGACATCAAATTCCAATTGGTCTCGCGGTAAATTTGTAGAAGAATGTTTTCTTTTTCAGAAGCTATCTTTTGAGTTGTCTGTCTTCAAATGTGCTCAAATGATCGAAGTGTCTACCTAGGTTAGAGTAAAATTCTCGAAATCTTCAAGATCATCGTTCTCAAGCTCTCTTCGAGTTTTTGGTCACGCCTATGGCAAAAGCCAGAGCTGGTCTGAGCCTAAACCGCTGCAGCTACTCAGTGGGTCTGACCGGGGCCCATCCCGTGTCCACGTACGTAAAAAGAGTGCAACGCGAGAGGCGGTTCTGGGCGTTGGCCCTAAATCTAACCAAGTATCCGTCCAATGCCTCTCGGGCTATAATGTATCTCGTGCGACAGCCATTTTTCTCCTTCCGTGTCGTTTCGATACCCTCGAGCTCCTCGAGTTTCGCTTGAAACGACAAGTCACGGAACCGAGTTCTATCTTAGTGGGAGGTGGAACCAGCAATGAATTAATTACCGGGACTTCGACGCGCTAATTACACTCTGCTCCCTCAAAAGCCTGACGAATGAGAGCAATCGATAAGCTGACAGCGAACGAGTTGTAAATTGATGAGCACGGTGGCAAACAAACGACCGCAAGCTGGTGAATCGCCTCTCGCACTCGAGGCAGGACGGCTTCGGGGATCAAGGAAATTAGGACTGGCAGAATTTTTACGTCGCCGCGCTCGAGAGATCGATCTGCCTCAGCTGCAGCAGCGTTTCTTTCGCGAGCGCGACGACCTCGATCCAGCTGCCTGCTGCTCCTTTTGGTCCTCTGTCTTAAGGGCAGAACTTGCGTAGCGAAATTTCGCTTGCATGAGCACGCCCGACAGGGCCCCTCCTGCCTGGCTTCTACCCTTCGAAGACGAGTGACAGGGCTTCAGGTTTCCCCTTGCCGTGACACCTGAACCTTACCGGAATAATTACCTCGATTACTAAGTATTAACATGTAAGACTGCAACAAGAGCAAATCGGCCGAGCGATTTAACCCTGTCGGTCGCGCGTGATGGAGATTAATTTCCGTATTTGCATAACTCGACGGTTCAATCGGGTTTTTTCGAGACGCCAGCCTGTTCCATTAGGCCGTGATGAGCCCTACGTACGGCCGATCCGCGTAGATTTTATCCAAGGACAATCCGCGAACATGATTGCGGGAGTTCTAGTTAGCCACCAGTTAACCGAGGCTTCATTTTCGCTGACAGGATCGTGGCTCGATGTTACTCCTTCCACTCGTGGCCGCGACCTTGAGAAGGCTTTATTGAAATTGTCTTTGTGAGACCTCAAGAGCGAGGCGCGTACTTGCATCTTCTGACTGTGGCTTGATTGCAGGAGAGGAGGAGGAGTACTTGGTTCTTCGTGTCGAAATTCTTGCTAGACATAAATTCTATACGAAAATGATCAATTTGGCACACAGAAAATGATACAAGGCTGAAGTAGGATACCAGAAGAGTACGAATGGAATACGAAATTGATAGTGGAATAGAAACACGATGCGAGTACGACGGCAAAAGCAACATGAGCAAAATAAGCGTGGCACGGAGGGCCGATATGAACTCGATAAAGAGGCGCGTCCAGTTGACGCTATAATGACGCCCATCATAAATGGAATTAGGGTATCGGACTGCTCGTATTCTCCGATAACAGCTGGTAATCCAGCTAATGGAATCAGCTGTAATTCACGCCCTCGTTGTTGGCGCTATCTGTCTGGCGATCTCGACGAAAACTGTAATTAGCATTTTGATCTAGGACCGACACGTCTTGCGTGAGCCCGATGATTCTATTTAGCCCTGACTGCGTATTATCCTCGCATTTGCCAAAAAACATCGACAACCGAGAATCACGCGAGCTCATCGCCCTCCGCCCCAATTAATATCGTTTATTTTCAGAGCAGAATCGAGGAAATTGAATTTCGTTCCGTCGATCTCGTGTCTCGAGTCGATCCCACCGATACAATGTTCGTTCCTCGATTTTTTTGTCTGCCTCCGCCTCCAGACTACTCTTCTCTTCAACTTCATCGTGAGATTCCTGCGGTTCCACAGCGAACCGCGCAGAAAAACCCTATACAAGATATGCTGGGCGTGTAAGACCGCTGTACGCACGGTACTCCGGTTTTTAACACTTTTCCGCGCGAGCTGAGACCTTCCAAGCAAGAAGCGACCGTGATCCGCGAAAAAATCCCTCCGCAGAGGCACGAGCGATCGATCCTGTTCGATCAGAAGGTATTACGGCACGCAGCTTTTTGTCGCTGAAATTTCGTAACGCGGCTGTGTTGCTCGAAGAAGGTGCTAATCGAGCAAAAACTTCTTTAGGTGGAAGATTTACATATTGAGAACTTGTAGCGTCGGTGGTTATAAACTTTATGAGTAGTATTATGAAAATGTTACCTACGATCGAGTTGAGGAGTGAACGTGTTCGATAAATGTAAAATCGCTTGAGCTTTCAAAGGATTCCTTTTCTCACGCTGTCGAGATGCATTAATGTCGCGAACTGACTGACAGCTGGGCGATCAAAATGTTATGAAACTGCTGAAAGTCGATGAAAGGTAGCAACTTGGAGCTCGGTCCTTATTGGTCGAGTCCTAAACCTATCCTTATATGCAGATCCATCCTTTCAATCTCTCTTTAGATCTCCCTTCATCACGCTTCCCACACATTAATGCCAAACACCGTTTCCATTCGAGTACTTACAGCAAACACCTTTTAACTACTTTCTAATTTCATAACGCCTATAAATGCTAATTGTCCTGATCATTTAGTAGCGTGTATGGGAGTTGATCATTTTGTGCACGAAAGAACTTCCTGTAAAATAAAGAGGGGGCGTATGAAGGGTGTGCAGAAGAATTAAAATTCATTCGATGCAAAAGTAAGTCGAGAGGAAATCAATTAGACAGACGATATTTAGAGGATACAGTCCTTCCGCTGTCGAGCGGAAGGAGGGATGCGTTACGGTGTCGTCACGCAGCAAGAAACGAGGAATTTTTCTAAAAGCCGATCCCCGGTGTAAATTGCCGCTTACCAAGCGCCAATTAGTATTTCTCTTTTCCAAGGCGGACTGCTTAAATTGCCACGCCAGGCAAACTATTACTTACTCCCTTTGTTACAGTTCCTAATTACTCTTAATTAGTTTTATTACGAGCCCTGGCTCCTCTTGCAATTCAAATTCTCCACGCGCGTCTGTCTCAACGCCATGCTTCGAAAATTTCAATTACAAGTCCCAGAGAAAAATAATTTCTCGTGTAAACCTCACACCATGAAAAGCTCACACCCTACAGGATCATTTTGCAGGCTTCCTACGCTCGGATTAAGTCTAAGCGCACACCCACCGACAATCAGAAACTGACAATTTTGTCGGTCTACAGGCCGACTACAGACTGAGCAATCCTTCTTATTCTATCTAATGGAGAAAAAGACAATCGATGTATAAAATTTGTAATCAGTCTTTAGACCGCGAAATTTGTCGGTCACCGATGGTTGGTAGGTGTGCACTTACGTAGGCTAACACGTCAGTCGACTGCAGATTCTTTGTTACCACAGGAGATCTCTGCTCCTCCCTTTTTACTATTCTTCGACCGACAGGTATCCAAGATGGAAAGGCTGGCATGCAACTCTTCAGCCTCGTAACCGGAATGAAAATGCATGCTTCCCGGATGATTCACGACCCCTCTCGAAACGGGGGATTTCGAAGAAGCGATCCGAACCTGGTTGTGAGGGATCACGCGACGCCACGGGTCATTGATATTCTCAAAGAAATCGAGTTTCGCTGGCCAGTTGCAAGTAATTACTACGTGCTTCCCGCTCGCTTCGCCGTGGGTCATTTTCTGCTGCGTGCATCGCCGATAACCGCGCTGAACTTTCCGATCGGGTCGACCGATACTTTCTCTGTCAGATGCAACGTTATCGTGCCATATTTCATCCTATCACCGGGTTGCACGTAATTACTATGCTTACACTCGCGTTACCGTGGCTCATCGGTGACCCACGCGTCGTAAGTGCAGAACAATGTAACATCAACCGAGAGTATGACCATTCGTAACTATTGTCTACTGATTTTTAATCATTCCCCTCGATGTATTTCAACCAGAAAAAGCTTGCTACTCTGGGAAAATTAGCATAAGTGCGTGTCGTAGGAAATGAGATGCAAAGAAAAAACTGGCTCCGATTTGCCTATGCATTGACCTTGGTTGGTAATAATTCTGCGCTTAAGTAATTGAAGGCAGTCGTGCTGGAAGTGGTACTCACTTGTTGCCTTTCGTCCTGTGTGTCTCTACTCTGAAACAGAAATCAGGAAAGGTGTCATTAGTCCATGTCACTGATGATATGCTTACTGTAATTATACTATAAAATTATCCACTTTTTCTAGTCCCTCACAAATGCTTAGGACTATCATTATACCAAACTAATTCTCTTTCTCCGGGTAAAAAATGTATAATAACTGACACGCAGATTCACAGCAGAAGCGGAGCAGACCATTCATTGACGAAGGGACGTAAAACGAGGACCGAAAATCACCGTAGAGGAAGTGTGAACAAACGGTGAAAAACGAGCGTCGGTTCGGGGACTCGCTTCCCTTTCAGTCGGGCCGCGATAAAGCGACTGGTTTTCATCGCGCGTACAACTCACGCGCAACGTCCCCAGCAACGACATTTCCTGTTTCCTACCTCGTCACCTCGCCGCCGGCAGAAACCGGAAAATCCACGAAACCCATACGTTACTCGGTGGTCAGGGGTCGCGGTGGCCATCAGGTGGATATCAACCGCGGCGCGCAATGTTGCAGCCGCGTACCGCACATCCGAAATGAATTATTTCGTGTCCGTGACCCCACCGTGGAATAAATCGTTTTGTGGGCGACGTCGATGATGGAGAGATAAATGGATGATAGATGCAGCCTGTCCGCGACAGTGGTTCTCAAGCTAGGACTTTCTTTCGAATTGTACAGAATTAGTCACATCTTTGAGGCCCATGCGTCGCGTAGCCACGATTGTTAATTCGACAGGTGACGCGTAGAGCCTGAGAAAAACGTGACAAAAACACGGTGTAACAGAATGGTAGGCAATGCCGAACGACGCGTTTAGACAAGCGGAAGAGGAGTGACACTTTCCAAGTGTCTGGCAAGACAATCAAGTACCTAAAGAATCGTGATCCTCCTACAAACTAGGGAATTATTCAGAGCCTATTTCTGTGGTAGTCTAGCTAACGATGCTTAATAGTCCACGCTCGACTGCTATGTCAAGGAGTAGCACAGGTGTAAAGTCATTGAAAACATGGAGAATTAGCACATTATACATTCAGAGTTTTAAAGGAATCAGGAACTTACAGCTATTACTGTGTTCAAGGATCACAGGACAATTTATGAATTACCTTCGCTCATACAAGTGTTTTAGTTAAACTTGTCCCTGCTTCGGTAGCTGCCAGGTGACATGGGAGAAAATTCCCATGTGAGAAAAAATGGCCAACCCGTGACCGTGAAGGCGAAAAATGGAGGACTGGTCGATATACAATTACCAAGGATTGCAGACGGCGATGAAATATCGCGGGGCGTTGAAATTATGGGACATTCAGGAACCGATTCATCGTGGCTGGGCATTCGCATCGCAGGACAGTTACTAAGCGTCAGACGCGACAGCAGATTATCAGTACGTCGTGTTTACCCTGCAAACTAGAAAATTATTCAAATGAACGACAAGGGCGACGACGAACCTCGCCGATTTTTCCGCAACGTATCCGCCAGTTCGAAACGCTTTTCGCCCCGTCGGTTAATTAACGACACGCTGGCTCGTATTTCACACAAGATTACGATCGTTATTAAATATTTCCACGCGAGATCCGTCGTCGTGCCACTGTCGAGCCCCGTCTATTTAAGCTTTCGCAAAAAACGGTAGGCGATCGTTTTGACGCGGAATCGCACGTGATCGTTATCTATGCGCCGTAAAGAATCACCGTAAAATGGGCTCGGCTCCGAAACGATTTACTGGGTGTAATTACAAAGAGACGCCACTTTACGGACGGTTCTGAAACGACGATCGTCGTGGCTGCATGGGGAGTTGAACGAGGTGTCAGTAAAACCAGTAAATGCTCTTTCATAGCCACAATAGTATCCTGCTTAGATGTTCCTGATTGAATGGTCGTTCCCAGACAGGTCTAGGAGCACTTGAAAGAGGAACCAAAATTGACATGGAGATGAGGTATGTCTGGTGCGTTTATGAGGGGAAATATTTGAATTTCAAGTGAACGGAGTAAGGTGCAATTTAATGATGATGTAGGTTCTTCGGTATGCTGCCTAGTTCTGTTCATCCATTTGGTGCGAACAGAATATATAAATCCTGTTTTTCTTATAAACGGAAATCTGCCTTGTTTGACTCACTCTTACGCCTACTTCAATTTTGTAAATAAACTTTGCATACTAATATATTCGGAATTTCATACAGAGTTCCTCAATCCTCTCTGAGAGCCTCTCCTCCATCTCACCTTCATAAAAATCTCCACATCGTGACAACGTTCCCAGGGAACTCGAACCGATAGCGTGGCAGGGTCGTCGTAAAAAAGGTGGTCGTTTCACCAGCTGCCGAGCTAAATTTCGCGCGAACCGATGACGCAACCTGCGCGTGAGAAGCTCGTAAACCTTCTCGGAGCAACATCTCGGGAGGCGACACTTTTCATCCAGAGAACCAGACTGCCGCCGTCGAGCACCGTGTCCCCGCTGCAAACTGGCGAATTATTCAAACGAGGCTTAGACGAACAACGTGACCACCGCTCGTCGGAATGGAAGTGGCTCTCTTTTTCCCATTGGCTAGCGCCTTTCCCTCTGACGCTTATGGAAAAACGGGCACGCGCAGCGTCGGCCACGCGAATGCGAGATTTTCTGCTCCGACCTATTCCTCTTCTTCTTTTTTCTGGTAGAAAACACGCGCGTGGGGCATCGGGGGAATGCAAAATCGTCGTGGATAGCTTCCAGAAACCGCGAAAGAACTCCCGTGTCGCTCGCTTCGGGACGAAAGTGAAAGATTCGCTCGGGGCGTGTCCCTTCGTGATCGATTATGCCAAATACGGGAAAGGGCAATTAGGCGAAGAAACTTCAAGGAAAGCGCTGAGTTATATTTAGCCAGCGGTAATAAGTGGAGTATGTCCGCGAGTGTTTACAATGCAGGTGGATGGGGCAGAGTTGTGTTCGGTGCCAGTTGGATCACGGACTTTATTGTGGGTATCCGCTGCGGCAACAGGTGCTCATAATTATTCCTATCTGAACACAATAGCATGTTGTGCCTACATGTGCTTAATGTATTACTGGATTATACGCAGCTGTTTGCTGTGCCATGCTCGCCGCGGTAATAGATTATTGATACGTATACCTATCATGGTTCAGGATTATGCCCGCTTATTTCTACTTTCGGCTGTGATTATTCCTGCTTGCGAGTACAGCAACAGGTTACTTCTAGTACCTCGTGCCACTGGTAAGTATGTTTAATTTGCGAAACACTAGGTGCATTTCATTCTTGGCGACAGTCGTTTGCATATGAGATTAGAAGAAAGGAACCGTACAAGTTTCGATTGGAAGGGAGGACATACTGGAATAGCTTTCCAACAAGTATACCGGGGAATTGTGAATCTTGGAACGAAGCGAATTTCTTTGGAAATGAGGCAATTCTGTTGCAGGGAAAACGAGGGATCCCAGATCGCCTGAGTGGTCGAGTGAGCGTCAAAAAACCCGTACCTACCGTTACGTCGTTTCCATCCCAAAGGACTAGCGAGGATGGTAGCGATGGCAGGCGGATGCACAGGAGGAAAACTCGACGAGAAGGGAACCGGCGTCGTGCTCGGTAAGCTATGACGAAGGTTAGGTTATCTCTGGACGAGGATCTAAACGTTTTAACGTGTACCAGCACACGCTTCTGCCACGGAGTACATTGTCATTTTATGGACAGACGGGCCCTGCTGCACGACGAACGAGACGACGGCTACAATTTGCGCGTGTAATTGCACCGCTATCAATCCCATTTCGCGAGTGAGACGTCTGCACGTGTGCCCCCGCTAAGGAAGACCTTTCGACACCATCAAAATTAATCGCTTCTGTTTTCCTCTAATATCTGCTACCCATTTCTTGGTAAACTATGTTCCATGTTCCTTCAAATAAATACAGCTAAAAATATTTGAAACAGAGTTACCTAATATCCAAATATCTTTACGACAAACGTTACACACTCCTCTCTTCTTCTACTATTCTCTAATATCCTCTCACAGCCGGTGCGAGGTTTGAAGTTCCCAATGATCGGCCAATGATCGGCCAATGATCGGCCAATGATCGCCTAGACCGGGAAATAACGAACGAAAGGGAGATCCACTTAAATGGCAAACAAACGTTAATCAGCGGATTTAATTACATCGTTGGTCGGAAGAGTAATCGCTGGAACTAGCAGTGTCACGGCTTTTAATCCGCGGACACCTTCTCGGTTATTACTCCTCGCGGGTTTTTAACGTTGTCACCGTGCCGCGTAAATAATACGGCTCTGCCAGTTAAGCCGGATTTATTGCGCGCCAGCTCCTCGAAGCTGCCACAGCTTATTATTTAATCGCTCATTAAAGATTCGTCGTACGCGCGTTGTCGCTGCAAATCCCCCGATTGACCCGCTAATCGCGTCGCCTCTTTTTATCCCTCCCCTGCGTCGATCCATTCTTCGCGGTCGACTCTCAAATCGGCCTTCCGTGTTGCTTTCGGAAATGTAACTTGTTCGTCCCCTCTCTGCGCAACTTCGCGGATGACTTACGGCGACGTTAGCTGAATCGATGGTGCTCCGATTTTAATTGGCATTCGTTTCAACTGCAATGAAGGAAATTGGCTACCGATGCAATTAACGATTTAGAGAGTTCTGTTATGATATCGAACGTATGGAGAAAGTTTCAGGACACCCGGTGTATAACTGTTCCTACTAGACTCGCGATTATTTGCCGAGAGGATATCGAGAGAACGATGCAATTAACGGTGCAAAGAAACGAATAACAACGCCTCGCGCAATTAAGTTTCTCGGTGAAAGTGACATTAAACTGAGTGGCCACCGAGGTCAGTTTTTGCGCGAGGAAAGACGGCCATCAATCTCTGGGGGAGCAAGGCGAGAGGATCTTAATTGGAACAACTAATAGAATCTCTCCTATCTAGTGTTCCTCTGAACCCTCTTTCTCCAATCGAAAGCATTCGATCCTAGAGATATGAATAGAAACACTAAATAGAACAGATAAGCACCATCGGCAGTGGCCACCTGAAATCTCTAGTTCTCGAAAAAAATCGATACCGATCGCAGCAGCTTTTTCCCCTGAAGAAGAAGACGAGCGAAAGGAAGGACTGAGTCGAAAGCCGAGACGGATCTGGGACCCTCGTTTCGTTCTGCTTCACGCACTCCCGCGTGGAGGCAGAAAGGAAAAAGGAGTCGAAGGAAGCAGCAGGCGGACGACGGCGACGACGACGACGGCGACGAGGAGCAGAGGCAAGAGCAACAACAGTAGCAGTGGAGGAAGAAGAAGACAACGGCTGGGAAGAGGAGGAGGAGGCAGAAGAAGAAGAAAAGAAGAGGAACAGCTCGCAGAAGCAAGGGAGGCGGAGGCGTGGAAGGACGAGGGGGGACCGCGGAGTACTCGACCTCCACCTTGGTCGCCACGCATCGTGGAATTCGTTCGGGGAACAGGGACTCGCTTCTGCCTCGCCACGCTCTCGCTTCTCTCGCGTCCGCTGCTTTGCATTTTACACCGGTGCCGAGAGATTTGGTCGTTAGATTCGCCGATCCGCCTCCTGCCGCGCCTGCCCCCTTCCTGCTCCCTTCCTGCCTCCCTTCGATTCCACCGTTCCCTTAGCCCGGGGCCCCGATGCGCCTAAGAGTGCCCCAACCCCCCGTCGCGCTCTCATGTACTCGGTGGCCCTTTCTTCCGAGCCCTGCCTCCGATAATAACATTATCTCGCCCGACTGCCGACTTTGTTTTCCGCGCTGCCGAGCCTCGACTCTCCCTCGCCCCCGCGATCACCCTGGCCCATCCTGCCTACGAATTTCCGCCGCGATCGACCAGCGCGTTTCCGGTGCCAGGGGCAACTGCCAACCCACGGAGGTTTTAGAGGTCGAATATTGAATCGGGTGAGAATTCGAGTGACGAATCTACAGCGTCATAAATATAAAGTGGCCTCTGCAATTATTTATGAGAAACATCAAGTTTGATACAAGCGAATGTCCCTTGGTAACAATTCCAACGTTCCAGCACGCGTACGAGGTTCAATTTAGCGGAGGTTCCATCGGGCAGCGATCTCGCGACTTTTTCCTGCGGTCAATATTACTCAAGTTTCGTTCGTGTTCTTTTTGCCCACGACCGGCTGCGGAGGGTAGAGGGCCGAGGGTTTCAGGTGACAACAGCCGTTTTCCCGCGAGTCGTCACCCAGACGAGATTCTCGAGGCCGAGTCCTGCTCAAGAGCTCTCGAGAATCGCAGGGCGTTAAATGCACGCGAGATTAATATTTAAGGCACGGTTACGAGCGGTCACGGTTTTTCGCAAGCGATGAATAAATGTAACAGTTTTAGCTGCACGCTTTCGCCATGGTTCGAAGAACCTCGAGGGATAAAAACGCGGAGCAACGCAACGCGCGAGATCGAGCGCGAGCTGCGGCATAGAGCCGCTGAAAAATCGAATGTCGCTGCCTCTACTTTTTTCACATTTTCTCGCGTCGCCGCCTTTCACCTGGCGCAAGCTTAAATACACGGGTATTGTTCGGTTGATCAAATTATGGGGTAGACAACCGAGCGTTTATGTAACTTTCGCGTTCTAGGTCCTGCGAAAGTTTCAGGAGATAGTCGCTCGTAAAATCTTGACTCCTAGGACGTTACATTATCGTTCCAAAGAGAGCGTTTCTGAGCACTTTATGAGAAAGTGTGAGTTCTAGGTTTTAGATGTACTGTCATCAAAATTTTCGGGAAAAAAACAGGAATGAAAAAGTAGAGGCTCTTCCCTTTAAAATGGGCTCAGACTCACTATTGCGAGAATTTCTTTTACAGAGTGGCAACAGTTCAAAGATGAGCAATTTTCTTGATCTCTAGATCATTACCTTATTCTAATGCCAGAGTGACTATACATGACTATAAGGAGTTATAGGTGACTGTAAGTGAATATTTTAGCTCATTAAAGCTAACCACGTTGAATTAGGCGTGACTATAAGTGTACACGAGTGACTATACCTGACTATATTTTGCTGCATCTAGACGCATCTCGCGCTAACGATTCTCAAGAAATTCTCCCAACGTTTTATGTGAATGACTCTGTAGATTCTCGGCTTGTTCTACGCAGAAACCACCTTAAATGTCAAATTAAATATCTCCGACATTCCCTATGAGTGGCACCGACAAAAGAAGAAATACATTTCAGTCGGATAAAAATCGAAAATCAATATGATGGAAAATATTTCTCGCGACCGTCGAAGAGGACCGCAAAGAGGAGTTCAGTTAAAATAGAGATCGCGATTTTTCAATTCGGTACAATTCTCCTGACGTTTTTTTCCAAAGGCAGCCAGCATCGTCCGTGGCATTTCCTGGTTGCGATCGATCAATTCGTAGCAAGATATCGATAAACCCTCGCAAGTAGAAACGATCCTTGTAAAGAGTAATCAGACGAGATCTGGGATCGAGATTCTCCGCTTACATAACGTCCAGTCCATCCAGAGGAGAAGAGAGATCTTTGTCGTTTGGTTAAACATCCCGCTCTAACGACCGATCGAACTCCCTCTCGCGATTCCATCCGATCCGGCTCGAGACCATTCGACGAATCGATGATATTCAGAAACGATTACCGACATGCATATCCAAGGACCGATGTGTTTGCAGCCCAAGATTGCTCTCGAAATTGATTTTAAAAGAGAAATGAAAGCGAATACAGGAACACGCTATAAAGCCTTTGTAAGTGGAAGCACTATGTGTAAAATGTGAATAGAGGAATATTGAATCTTAATTCCCATTTTTCCAAAGGATAAACACAGGAATCTCTATTCGAAATACCATCTCGATATTACCTTGAAATAATGCACGCGAAACAAGCTGTTTCAAGGGCCATGCACAATGTATCTAATAAAAAACACGCAATGTGTTCTGAGCGTACTTGAAGCGGAAAAGCAACGGAAGCTCCGCAAGTGGAATAGTTCAGTGTTTCCACGGCCTTCGATTACCGTGCGAAACAATGGAAACGAAGTTTCATCGGCGTTTCCAGCGGCTGTGACGCGAGCATTATCTAACAGGCTCGAGCTGCGCCAGAGAAAATCTCTTTCTCTCTCCCTGCTCGCCTAAGTAACCCACTAAACTACAAGAGCGTCGGGTAACGAGGACAATGGATCCTCGAGAGTCGCAAACACCGCGGAGCTCCAGTCTAGCGCGTGCAGCCAATTGCATTATGGAGAAAGCTAGCCTCTCGCTAGCACTCTTTGCCTCTCTCTCCTCTCCTCTTTGCTAGCCTCTGCACTTATCGTTCCCCAGTCTCTTGTGTCTCTTGCTGTTATTATTTCACGGCGGAGGGTTGGAAAAAGCATCGCGCTGAACAAAGCAGCGGTGAAGGAGATTTTCATTCCTTTCGTGCACCTCTGATGGGTACACACTTACAAAGTTAAAAAGTTTTTATATTTTTTATGGTTCGAGAAAATCTAAATTTTTGTACCGAACAAAGCTCCTCAAACGGTGACAGAACAAATTCTTAGCTACAGTCTCCTTAACTGTAAAAAAATACAACTTCAAATCTTGGATGTTTTTAGAGCTTTAGAATCAATCTGAATTCCATTGTATGCGAAGGGACTTTGACTCCAATGACTTCTCTACAGAAGCTCCAATGCAAAAGGAGAATGAACTTCGTCTGTTTCCCACATGAAATCCCAAGAAAGTCGGAGGAACAGTGAACCGCGTTGAAAGGAGATTCGGACTAGAATCGAGCTTGTTCGAGGCGTCGATTCACCTTTCTCCTTTCCCGAAGCGGATTGCAGATAGAAATATGTCGTGTAAATGGCAAGCAAGGCCTATGTAAACGGTCCCATGCGGAAGGTGATACAGAGGATCGGTCACTTGCCACTTAACCCCACGGATCAGGAAGTCGTTTTCTATCTCCTCGACGAGGTCTGCGTGAAAGGGAATATCGAGAGTGAACGCAGATCGTCGAATGAAGGGAGAGTGCCTCGCAGAGATAAAAACATTAATTGCTGTTGGTTTACTTCGACTGTGTTTAGCAACGAATCTGAGAGGCGAACAGATGCCGGTACGCCTTCTATTACAGTCTGCAGAAATTGTTTCATATTTTTCCCTATCGAGTAATATTTAAAGAAAAAGCCTCTGAGTAAATGAGAAGTTTAAGAAAGGCATGATAATAATCATTCTGGAGACTGCAAGACGACAGAACCCTATTAGGCGAGCAAGAAATTCCATCAAACCGGCGTGCCACCATTCCCCACGCTTCCAGGTAGTAACAGTGTCGCGAGCAGCGCGGATTATGTTTCATGTAAATAGCATTACACGAGATCAGTCACTCGGCGAGTGCGCTCCGCTCGATTCAATGCAAACGTCTGCATTATTTCAGCAGAGTGGCTCGATAGAGCGGATTGCACCGCATCCGTCGCGACGCTTGTCAGCTTGCAGGCCGAGCGCTCGTGAGCTCGTTCCATGAAGACACGTGAAACAATTCCTGTCGCGTACGTTGTGGATCTTGCATGTACAGGGTGTCTTCAAAATAGGACGACGATTAGTAACTATATTTTGAAACCTCGATTATTAAAAAAATTAGTTACATGTTTTTTAGTACGTATGATTTGAATCATGCTGTACAAGATTTCCACTTCAATGTTTGCATGATTGTTATACAAATTTGCTGATAAATTAATACATAAGTATTTTCCATGAATTATTGTTTTTAGCGATCACCGACGAGTTAAAAGTAGCTGCAAAAGACATTCAAGTAGTACGAAGCATGACAATTCAGCCAGCCAGCGCTGCAGTCCTTCGAGGAAAACAGTGTTTCCGAAGCCATGCGAATCCTGTACGCCACACGATATAATTCCTTTGTCGTTGACGTAATGAAGTTTTCCTCGCTCCGCTGTTTCCCTTGAGCCTATCTTTTCCTGCCCCAGGTCGCTAGCACCGCGGTTATTACCGCGCCGCGAGTCCCTGTCTCGCTCGTTGCTTGGGTAAAGCCCTCTCGTGCAATTTGAATGTCTATGGCAGCGTGAAAATCACGTACGATAAAGAGTCTGCCAGGGCAATAATTACCTTGCGGGTTGGGGAGCAGCACGGCTTCTTTATTCCCCGTGCTGGAATATATTTTTTCCCTTTTCATGTAATCCCCCGTCTGCTTAGTTTGCGGCGTCGGCGGGGAAACAGGGGCAGCTCTATTTATGGCGGAGGTTAGCCATTGTTTCGTTAACGTGTAATTAATTTGCGCGGGAGAAAGGGGAATCGGCCGTGAGCTGTGCTGAATTGGGATGTGAACTCGAAACCTTTCATTTAGAGTATATTTGTTGCAAATAAATTATGCATGAAGTACTGGGAGCGTTTGCTAGAAATGCATCTGCATACAGGGTGATTAATTATAGTTACTACTCTTCGTTTTTCTGTGCTCGATCGTGACCCGAATATCCAAGTTCCTCGGATAATTCGATCTCCCTATCTGTCAGAAGAACTATAGTCGTGCAAAGATCGTCCATGCAAGTCTTCCATGAAACCAGAAACTCTAAAGTCACCAACATCCCATTCAAAGATCCTTACCCCACGGTGTTCATGTTTATTGGGTACCCAGAGACCCAGGCGTCCCCTGATTCACGTCCCCAGCCCTCGTTAATAGCCCGGCGAGGTTCTGGCAGAAATTTGCGAGCCAGCATCTCGAGACGGAGGAGAGGCCGTCGACAGCAGGGGGTATGGTGACGAAGGTGTCGGTGATTCCACGCACTTCCGCGAAACGAGATATCCTAGACGATCCTGGGTCTTTTTGCGATCCCCAGGATCGGGGGAGCCGACGACACGGCTGAATTTACGCACGCGCGACTCGGTACCGCACGCCGGGAATTCTCGCTTTCCAGAGAAGACACCGCTCCTACGAGTCGTCTGACTTCTTATTTCCGCCCTGGGCATCTCTACGACCTGGAAAGTTCATTACTTGCCGCTGGAACGCCTCACATTTTCCGCTCTCAATTGATCGACGCCACGTCGAGGCCATTACGCGTTTTCTTTTAGCCAAATTTTTAGTTCTCGAATAGTGCTGACGAAATTATTTAAAGAAGAACTCTAGGATTCAACTTGAGACTTTGCTTCAGAGTCTTCAGGTTCTAGCCCAGCTGTTTCAAGTTGAAAACATAGATTAGCAGAAACAAATTTAGGGAAATTAAGACACTCTTCTGAGTTTCTTGAATGAACTCTTCAAGGGAAGTGGGTGGATTTGAAAGAGTTACGAGTGCACGCTTAATTCTCTGAATCCAGTGGCTTTGACCCAATTCCGCAGACTTTATCAACGGAGACCGGTCAACCCGGCAATCGATATTAGTTCGTGGATAGGAATGTGCACTATGCGCGCATTATGCGGAGGAATGAGGCTGTTGTAACAGTATACGTTACGTCGTCTTGCCTTATGTGGAGCACTCTTACTACGGGACTTCAGTTTCTAGGGGACATGAAAGTCTCGCGGACGTAACATATGACGTGTACGTCGACACGTTACACGACTTCACCTTCTTGGTGATTGCTCCTCCTAGTGGAACACTTTGGAGCTGTCAGTGGCCTTCTCTGGGTCTCGTGACAAATACAGAAGTTCGAAGTTAATGAAAATTCCTCCTGACACTTTAGTTTCTTATTTCTGCGAACTAAGTCTGACGAGCTTCAGAGAATATAGTCGAGGTGAAATATATTAGCCATTCAAGGTCGGTTCAGCACACTGCATTATTCCATTTGAGAGACAGAAAGGCAAAAAAGACCACGCCACTTTAAGTAGCTACCATCCTCGGCTTAGAGTCCAACCTCTGCAGCTTCCAGGCCTCCGAAGTTTAAGTCCCAAGGATAAATAACAGAGATTCATCATTCCAAGAGAAAAGCCCCTGCCACGTGTATAAATCTCCCTCGCTAAACGCCCGAGATTAATTTCGAGTACGACGTGTAACAATTACCGCGGCCTACGCAACGACTATTACAAGAAGAAAACGCAAGAGGTTTGAAAAAGGAAGAGCAGAGAGGCTCGTTTCACGTAGTCATCATCAGCTACTTGCGTGACTCGTTTTGCACGCTAATTCGATAAGAATTAATCCCCTGTATCGGGATTATCGGGCGAGTCGTTCGATCCTCCCAGACTCGCCCTTGGCCCCGAAGAATCGGCCGGTCGCCTTATCTCCAGCGATCTTCACGCCGACGGCGCCACGACTGGGCCCCGTAAAGGAAAAAGAGGGGAAAAAATGAACTAATTGCTGCTCCCCCTCCCCAACCCCCGTGCCTAGATTCCCGGAACGAGGCGCAGCGCTATCTTTCTGATTAATTAAATTACTCGGCGTGAAATCAGAGAGCGAGCGAGCCAACCGCCGCGTCACGGCCACAGCGAGCGCCAACGATGGAGCACGGCTCCGCGTTAAGTGGTAAATCGTCGAATTAACATCCGTTTCTTGCCACTGCAACCATTTCACGCGGTTCACGTGGCTCACGCGCTATTTTTTCCCCCTGTCTGACTTACACGTGGCCCCGATAGCGATCTACTAGCAACGATGTTGAGCGTTAGAACCGCAGACCTTGAACATTTGCTTTGCAAAATGGGATACAACTTGGCCGTGTTTTGCGATCGTTCTGCGAGAGTTGGATGACCTATGCATGGGATATTTATAGAAGCTTAAGAAAAGGGAAAATTCTAATGCTCTGATGCAGAGTAATTATTTCTGATAGTCACATTATTAAGCGATGATCGCTACAGAGAAGAAGATTGTACCAACAAGGTACCTCAAAGTACTACCTTTGGTCAGACCCTAAACTTTATAGATAGAGGATTCTTAATGATCAAGTCAACTTGAATGAAGACGTTCCATTACTTGGGAGTAATGAGTCCATCAGCAAACAATAATTAACAGCGTCGATCAAACGCTCATTAGCTAAAGTAAATAGGGGATGTAATTACTCGCGACACTGCACTCGGTGCTGTACAACATAGCACAGTGGAATTTACACGGTGTCGTATCATTCAACGAGGGAAGTATCCAAATTATTCCCCTCCTACTTTTATAGGGGGACGAGTTTTCCTTGTAAGTCATTAGCTACACTGAAACGACTCCATATCCTACACAAGCAGTATCCTCAACTCCCAATCCAATCAGAGGCGAACAAATGCTCCGAGCAACCCCGCGAAACGAGCAGAGGCAGAAGAAGGAGCAGAAGAAAAGAGGGAAAAAGGCACCGACGATCAGCCCCGCGTGTGCTGGTGGAATATCGACGCGAGTCGGGGAGTTCGTCGAGGCCCTTTTAAGGTGCCGAAGGGTACCACCTTCCCTCGGTGGCAGCGCTGGCCAGAGAGGCATTCTGAACGATAAGAGGGATTCCGTGGGCCTATGGCGTAACAATGCTGCCAGCCGAGCAGGAACGCCGCTTCTAATGGAAGGGATTCTGTTTCCTGTCGGGGCTACAGATCGCGCATACTAAAAACTTCATCCTTAGGCTACCGTTACCACTATCCGCGCAACGAGCGTGCGCTGCCTCTTCGTGGCCTTTTGCTACTCGAGGGGTATCCGTCGTTCCGTCATCATGCAGAGGCGAAACGCTGCTCGAGAGCCGAAGTGAAGCCGAGGGAAGGCTTCACGATGGCGTGCGTGGCGATTTTCAACATCGATCAGCCGTCTTGGGTCGTCGTTCCCTGACCCCGAATTTCCTGACCTCAGATGTCTCGAGAGTCCGCCATAGCAGGAATTTTCCATGGAAGTTTTTCTGCCTTGGGGTTCCCATGGGTCGTCAGGAACACGCTAAGCGTGTGCCCTTGGCGAATTCAGGTAGCAGAAGGGAACGCTTTGTAAGTGGATTCAATTTCAGTCGATCGAGCGTGATGGAGTTAATTACGTGTCGTGGAGATTTTGAATTGCAATCGGTTTATGTTCCCAGAGTCTCGGTATTTTTCTTGTTCACGTTCTGCGAGCAGCGAGAAAGGCGGGAGGCGCGAAGGAAGGTTCGTATTTCAAACGAGATTCCTTGGCTTTCATGCGCAACTGCGTGGCCCGGCAGCGAAAAGTGCATCTGCGTGTGCAGCGTGGATCGCGGCGGGTGCAACACATGGCGCGCTGCTCATTGACATTTAACTTTCGAAATTGAACGCAGAGAGCGGGAGGCGAGGGACCGCGGCCTCAAACCGCGGCAAAATACCATCGGGCAGATAGAGCTAACATTTAAATGCCATTGCTGGCCCGCAAGACGCATCGCTGCGCCGACAGTTGCACCTCGAGGGGCTCTGTTCCGCCGCCTCTTGTCTCCCTGTTCCGCCGCCTCCTGCTTCAACGAGAATACAATCGCGCAGGAGTAACTTTTGTTTGCGTTAACTCTGACACATGTAACGCGAAGAAACAAGAATTATGCAAGGGGTTTGGTAGAGTTTTTCAGAAGCAAAAAATATTATATGAGACTTGAGATATTGAGTCCCTTAAATAATTATGACTCTCTTCCGTACACCGGCTACTTCTATGGTCCCTTCCTTCTTTCTTTTTTACTTATCGTCATTTTTTTCCTTCTTCTCATCTTCCTTTCACAGGAACGCCTATACGGTGATATCGTCTTCGTTGAGAAACCCTGGCTTTGAAATTCCTCTTCCCGAGGCGAAAGAATATCTTCAAAGGAAAGTTCGTGCACGTGTATATTATTTTCTATGAAGAGGACTAGTGTTTTCACGCATGGAGTGCTCTCGAGGCTCGCGTGACGGTGCAAACGATTCCTGACCAGGAAGCAGGAACAAAGTGGCCAGAAAAGGCAAGGATCTCCTGTTCACGAACTTCTTGCACTTCTTCCTGCTGCACTGACAGAGGAAACTTTCCCAATATATAATCGAGATAAGGAGCGAAATAATGGCGAATTCCTTTCGAGCAAGACACACAGCAAGAATATGTATCAAATCGTTCGCCTATCCCATGACGATCCCAGCATGAGAGGGAGCAGAAGACAAAGGTGAAGGATGGAGGGCAAGCGAAAGGCGACTCTTCACGAGGATCCCAAGTCCTTAATCCGTCGCCACGTAATGGGACATAATGCGAAATTAGCCGGCCGCTGTGTACAGTTACGCATTACGCTAACAAGACTTACTTCCGATTATAGCGAGGGGCCCCATTGTTCGAGGGAGTCAAGCATCGTGCTCTTTAGTGGTCCCAGCCTGTGCTCTCTCTTCGGTTGTTCCCTCATACGTTGCCCATTTATCTATCTATTCAGTCGGCCTGTATAATGCGCGATAGATTCCGTGTAATCCTGGCCGGCACAATGCCTTCAAAAGCCGCTTCCTATCGCTCCAGGGATCTGACACCGCGATCTTTTCTGATTTACATTCGCCTCCGCTCGGTTTCACGCGGTCCAGAGACCACCGCCAGAGGGAAATCCCAACGTCGAGGTTCAGTAACGAAAGAGTCCCTCGAACATATCCTCGAAGTCTGATTCGTGTCTTCAGGAGCTGGCCAATCGCGAAAAATATAATATAAATTAGGAAAACAACTGATATCCTAAAAGGAAGATGGAATCACCAACTCCTAAATAATTCTAGCAGTGAAGCAGCTTAACTGTTTCACGCTTCACGGTCCGAGGGAGTCGTATTTGCGTCCACTTTTTTGGCCCGCGATCGAGGAAGTGAATTATGCTGGCGCAATTGAATTAAATGTTTGTATTTTCTGGCGGTACACTCAATCGTGTTGACGTCAATCTTATCGAATGAATTGAAAGTTACTGGAGAACCTCGAACGGTTTTAACATAATAGCATCGAGGATCGTGACAGCGCGTGCGGATCATAATATAATCGTGATTGAACGTATACAGTTGTCAATCACTGTGCCGCGATACGGTGTCTGTGTATTCTCGAAATTAAATCTACGCGCAGTTCCATGTATCGTAGACCCCAATAACGATCTATTATAGTGGAATTACCAAGATCGGGCCTAAACGAATTTTAACGATAGTTTTGACGTTTGATGTGTATTGATTATTTGCAGCCTTTCCTTTGCTTGTCGGTTTCCAGATTTTAGCCTGACGAATTGATTGGGATCGTCACGTGTAATTAACCTTTTCATTCCATTTCGAATGAGAACTTGACCCTGTCTCCTTCTACATAATTCTACATTAACGAGTAGAACTAGAATGAACGAACAATAAATACAAAAGATAGTGAGCGTCCAGCAATCTTGCAAATAATCGCAATCAGTAGAATCGTCCAACATTGGTCGGCCAATGACGGCAACCGACTGTAGGTCAACTTCACACTCAAGTACTCGTGTACTTAAGTGCACGTGAACTGAGGTACAAGCGCACTCAAGTGCAGTTGCATTAAACTGCACCTGCACGTGTACACTTCACCTGCAGAAAGGTCAATTTCACTCGAACACAACTTTCCACAAGTAGAACAAACTTTGGGGTTTCACCGCTTTTTCCAATAATAATGCCATCTAGCATAGGTCCTTCTTGACGTTTGTCCCATGTTCTATATTCATTTAAGTTACGATTACCACTAAATTAATTCATAGGCCACTCCTCGCTCGCCTAGCACTTCTATCATCCCCTCTTCTCATCACCCCGTCGATGAGTACTTGAATACGTTGACGAACTTGTTCCACAGCTTGATGTTTCCCAGATACTACAGGTATATTTTCCATCCCCAGGACTCTTTACCGAAACTGAACTCTTGCTAGGAAATTTTAATTATAAACGTATAGTGAAGTTCCTCGGTTTCTGAGGTCACTGGCAACGTGCATCGTCGCGGTAGCAGAGCGAACGGTATGCGATTAGCCGCGACGCTTGGATTGTCAAAAGCTCGAGCAGGCACGTGATGTACCGTTAAGCAGGCGTTCGCCTATCGAATATTCGACCTACGACCTGGCGACGCTCGGCAGCGTGAACGCGGAAATGCAGGTACTCGCGCTCCGTCGGCCCTCGAATGACCTTACGCGGAGTCCGTTTGTCTCTTTGCCGCTGCGACTCACCGACGAAGGCTCGTTTTCGATGGGATAATCGCGAATTCTTCGGATACGGTGATTTACGATTCTGCCTGGTCGTCGATGCAAGACGAATTTCGAGGTGATCAGGCGCTGCCGTCTCCACGCTCCTCGCACCTTCGTCTCGCGAGATCCTAATCGCATCTACTGCTTTCCTCATTTCTTTTAAGCTTGAAAAATTCTCAATTCAACGGAATACTACTTGAAATTGAATTCTTGGAAATTGAAAATGAACAGTGAATTCGTATGGGTTTGTAGAATTCCACGGACATGTGAAGTTGCGAGGGGGGACAGACACATAGGGAGAGAGTTTGAGAACCAGTGGTTTAGGTGGAAAGCTAACTGATTAACTGACCAGCAGGCTCGTAATAGTGACGTTCCGGAAATTGCTTCAATCATAAACACGCTTCTAATGACTGTTTACTTCATACGCAGGACCGTTATTCAAATTCCCTTCGGTTGTTGATCGGATTATAAATGTCCACCGCGATGATTTGATTCTCAGGCCTCGAGTATTTCGGATAAACGACCGTTAAGAATTCTCGTTGTTCGTGTGAACAGGGATTGGCGGATCGTTCAGGTCAGAATAAATGTATCCCGGATGGTCGTTTAACTGTTAACGAAGGCGATTAGTCGCGCGAACAGCTAGTCGTTTCGCAACTAAACCGTTTAGAAAATTGTTCGAATTATAAATGTTCCGGATGACCATTTGATTGTTACCGAAGGCCATTATTCGCGTGAATTGTTCACTGACTAGTAATTACAGGACGTCGAAAAAATTGCTTGAATTAAGTATAAATGTCTCGAATAGCTTCCCATTATCATGAATATGAAACGGTACCCTCGACTCCTTTTATTGGTATCTCTCGTTATGCTTTCAGCAATTCGCGACGCGATTGCGAGGCGATTGCGCCGCGATCTCGGTTAGGAAAATGAAGCCACAGCGATTTCTACACCTCGGTTTCCGCAATTTTGCGGCGGGCTCTGTGATCCTATTCACGCGGGACGGATCTCTCGTAAATTCGTCCGGTTCGCGGAACGAGGCTGGTTTTCCGCAAAAAACGGCCGATTCAGCGAGCACAGCTTAGGGAAGTTGAACGTCTTGGAACTTCTATAGTTCTGGAATCTTCTTTCAGCGAACCGCGCGTATGTCGCCGGCCAATGTTCGCAAAAAGGTTGCTTTATCGCGGCCTATCTTCTTCTCTCTCCCTCTATTCGCCGCGTTCCTTAATAATCATTCTTCGTGAAATTTCCCCACGACTCCAGGAAGAAGGCTCGCGCTAAGCGCGAAGAATGAGGATCAGCAGTCGGTCAACGTCGTCGCTTCAGCGGCGCAATAGAGAATTCAAATAAATCGCTAATCGCGAGCATTTATCCTTTCGCGCCGGTGACGTACGGAGTGGCGAGTATGCGGTAAGCCGTCTGCTCTCCTCCTCGCCCCTCTCCTATGCTGCGTCTTCATCGGTTTTATACGCGTGCACCTTTGACCACTGGCGCCGTCCGTGACTAGGACGAGGCAAAAACTGCCCGAGGAGCACCGTGTCCGACTCTGGTGGGGGATGTTACCGTTATTTTTCGGCCCGATGTCGCTGCCGAGGTGATTAGAGGCTACGTGACATTTAAAGGCCATTGCATTTGTTAATTTCGAACGGTCGTCGATGGACAGTGCTTTGCTCCGAGGTTATCGGCTCACTTCTTCCTTTATTTCATCCGTTAGAATTCTAATCGACGATGTGGAATTTCAATATTTAGGAACGCAAGCTCAACCTTCTATTCTATCCTCTTCCTAACGAGCTTCGAACTTCCAAATAGGACTACCACTTACCAATTATCAGCTTGGAGTTTCCCCTTTTTGGTCCTTTAAGTTAGTTCCCAACTTGTATTACGATTTGCAGATACCAGTTTCTGACTTAGTACCCTCGGTTGCATCTCCCAATTACTAGCTTCGAATTACCAGTCTCGAGCTCTTAATATCGGAAGATTAAAAGAATTCTCGCAAAAGGCTGCGCCAATGCGTTGAACCACTCCTTTAAACGAGGCGGCAGCAAGGCACGGGCCCCTGGCTATCGAGAAGAGGAGAGAGACAGGGGAGCGAAGGAGCAGGGGGTCGGTAGAGGGAGGAGAAAAATGAAAAAGTCACCGATGCCATGCGAGCGACGTGACCTCTCGTCGGTGACCCCGGACGAACCGGCCGCCGACGACGAGGAAAGGGGGAATGCCAGACCTGAGGCTACGTTCACAGTTCGCCGAAAAAGGCATGCTACACAACCAGCGCGCCGATTGTGTTGACCGGTCAACGTGCCTCCTTTGACAGCCGGCTTCCCTCTTTTCCTGGTCTCGCTAATTTATGGCCGATACAAATGGAAATATTCGCCCGTACGACTTCTTCGCGAGAGCTTGCTGTTCATGGTTGGATAACTCTTCGGTACTTCGAAGGTTTACAATTCCAGTATTCGTGTGAAAGGCTTCTGCGACTCGACTTCAAATTTACGATTTGTCAGAGAAAACTGGGTCGCGGGAAAAATTGTAAGATAGATCTGCTGTTACGATAGGATAGGAGAATTTTAACTTCGCTGCAATTTAGAAGATAAAGGAGACAAGTCTAGCATCCATCAGTGCTTACACTCTATCGTCTTCTAGACATCGAAAGTCGCTTCTCTGACGTATCGAAATAATTATTTAATCTTCCAGAGAGTTTATAGCCTCCGTTTAAGAGCGTTTTCAATATACCCAGCTAGATGGCTATCTATCTAGAGATGGTAAGCGAGCGCGCGTGGTGGTAAACCCGCCACTCGTGGCAGAAAGGAAAAAGTCTCTAGGGACGACTGCCTATTTATCCATTCCTAGTACGACTCGTTAGTCTCCATCGACTTTCTCAACTTCCTGATTGCCTTCCTAGTCCGCAGCGTCGTGTACCTGCCTAGCCAGACAAATTCCGGTCGTTAAAGCTCAAGTGTCCCAGCATTTCCGCGCGGTCGAGCCGCCTGAACCCTGCCGCTTCAAACTTGAACCCCCTTTCGGCCTGATCAACGACGTCTTTCTCTACTCGCTGCACTGGGGAAGCTTTCACGCTTCAGACAGACGCTTTTCAGTCTTCTGCCTTCTCAGATGACATTCGTTAATGCTTTCAGCGTGCCTCGGAGGGATGAAATGTTTAATTAAAAAGGAGAGAGGATATTCTAATGGAGATAAAAAGAAAACTCCTCTGAAAAGACGGCTAAGAGACGAGAGAAAGATGTAACTGGCGTCAGGAACCGAATTCAGTCGAGTGATAGACAGGAAATGAATCAATACCCGAGACCAATTATCGATTTCAAAGAATCGTTGGGATACCACGGTTATCCAACGCCTTCAGCGCGAAACACTCGTCAGCGTTCACAGCTATTCAGACAAATCTCAAGCATTAATGCGTTATTGCAGTTATGCGCGGCTGGTCGAAGGCGCCGCGTTCTTCGGCTAGCAAGCTCTTCGACTATGATGCTCGAGAGACCGTGGATTGACCCTTACGGTACTTCGAACGTCAATGGTTTAATTACGGCGAAGTCATTTCTTCTATCCGAAACTTTTTCATGGGAGGGGTTCCACCCTCGAGGAAGGTCAAAGATACGCTCCAAGAATGGTGCATAAAGCCGAGGCGCTGTTAATTCCTCGTTCATCGCGCTGACATTACGACCCGAATTAGAGAGGGATATCTTTTCATATTGTCGTAAATGCACGAGGAAGTACTATTCACCCGCAGCGAAATCCTTCTACATGGCTGGGCGAGTTATCTGCTTGTATCGCTTGACAGTCCATTATCGGTCCGCTTCGGGCCGAACCATTAAAACGATCCTGGTGATCGACGTGAGAAGTTCTTACGGCAACGGCTGATACGCCTCAACAAATTGATTTGTCGACTGGGATCCCTGCCCACCTCCAACAGCAACACGAGCCTTGTCTCCTTATTCTTCCTCTTCGAGGGGGGTCGGTTCCTCGAGACTCAGCCTCGAAACAAGAGAATTCGAGTGGAATGATTCATGTAACTCGTGGGCTTGAGATTTTATCCCCGCTTCTTCCATTTTTCTTTTTTCGAGGAGGGAGCAGCCCCTAAAGCGGAGTGATCGATGCGTCAGTCATGGAAATTAATGGAAAGCCTCTGGGCGATCTCCTGGATAATCAGGATACCATCTCGAATTATCTCGCGAAGGGTGCATGACCCTTTCCTATTTTTCTTCTTCAAGTAGCCTGGCAACTGTCTCTATGAAGAATAAAAAGATTGACGATCCTCTAATGAGACTGAACCGAAGGCCCACGGTAATCGTCTCCCGAGAAACGCCGAAATGACCTCCACCTTTCCATTTTCCTCGAGCAATGACCAGACCCGACTCCCCAAAGTCAGGAGATCAACGATCTTCAAATAACTTGGAGCCTAAGCAGCATCCAACTCCTTCCGCGAGTAATCCATCTCAAGTCACGTTCTAGAAGGCAACACAGTGACCCTTGCCTGCCTCTTTTTTCTTCTTCCTCCCAGCGAACAGCCTTAGAAGTCAGCTTCCCAAAGTCAGAACGCATCAGCGATCCTCGAAGCACGCCTCGACCGAAACGATCCATCCAATCCGCCGAGCCATCAACGTTCCGTCCCTAATCACCCGGCCGAAAAAGGAACGGAGTGACCTTCGGTCCCTCCAAAGTAGGAAGATCAACGAATCAATCACACGACTGAACCGAGACGACCCGCGTTCCACGCTCAAGATCCCACCTCTAATCATCGTCCACGGCAGCTAGCGTCCGCCCATAAATTCCCCCGTTGGCAGAGGCGTAAAAATGAATCGTCGGTTCCCGCGAAACTGTCCTACATTCGCCAGGGCTCACATGCCAGGGCTGCCGCGCGCTCGCGGTCTCGGTCGCTCCGTCATCGGGCCACGTCCTCTTCGTGGCTCGGGGCGAACAGGCACGGCCGCTAGCTCTACCGACTGGCTGTCAGTGTACCTGCCGGCCAGACAAATTCCGGCCATTAAGCGTTCGAGCGTCTTCGTCGTCTCGGTCGTCTCGGTCGTCTCGGTCGTCGTGCCTGTGAGCCCGCTCTCCTAAGGCCCCTGTGCGCCGTGGAATATAATGGTGGACCGTGGATTGACCCTTGCGGTACTCCCACCATCACCCACACGATAGCGGGGCCGTCGTGTGTGCGAGCCACCGACGCACCACCACGGCCTCCTCTCTGTCCAGGCCAGAGACGCGCCACGACGCCTCTACGCTTCGCCTCGCGACCGAGCAGTACGTGCCGGGGTCATATTCTCATCGACGATGCACGGCCGCCACGCTCGACCGAAACAGTTCGTTTCTCGGGAAAAATGCCACGCCAAGGTGGGAGGGAGACTGCTGGCTGCCCGATAGAAATCTGATCGCTCGTTACCCGTTCCCCATCCCAACAGATATCGTGACCGTTTTTGCGCTGGGTCGTTCAGGCTCCGAGATGCACCGAGGAGTCTAATGGGCCTCGCGGGAACCGCGTTAACTTTTGCGCGACGATTCTGTCGAGACTGAATCGTGAATGGAGATTGCTTTTCGACAGTTTGGTCAGACGTATCGAGATCTAATATTGTAGATGCGTTATTACCGATTAGATAGAATGTTACTAGAGTTACGTTAGAGAGGAAAATCATTTCCAAGGAAGTGTAGGCATTTTAATAGGTTGTTGAGATTGGAGAAATATGGGGTGTCAGGGTGTTTGGAGTATCGAAAACCTGACACGCAAAAGTAAACGACGCGTTTAATGTAATTACGTTCCTCGTTCGTAACGTGAACTTCCCTATTTCACTATCAAAAAAAAGTGAAGGAAACGTCAATCGATTGAGTGCTTTTCACGATCCATTAACTCGGGGGGTAACAGACCATTCTTCTTAACGTGATAATACGTTCACGGTGTCCCGTTCTGAAACGACCGGATGTTAGTGAAACGCAAGCCTCCAGTTTGGAAAGACGATACAAAATGGACAGGAGAATGTGTTCGAGCAACTCGTTCCTCCGTTTGGTCGATACAGTCGTACTTGCTGCGACAATCCAGCTCGATATTAAATTTAATTTTGCTACTCATAAAATGTGGAAGATAAAAAAAATCACAAAAAGGGCGTGAATCGAATGGTGACGAATATCCGAAAAAAACCCGATCATAAAACGAACTTCCTGTCATACGTTCTTGCATAACCGAAGCCAAACAAGGAAGTCATCGACCTAGGACGTTGGACGTCACGACAGGAAGCAAGAAAGACGGATTAAAAACGCGTTAATTGAGCGTCGATGACTCGATGAAGAATCGGCTACAGACGTTTCCACTCACCGACAACGTTGGCACTCGTTCGTCGTGGCTCGCTCCTCTAGATTTTCCGTTCCTCCTGCAAACCAAAGAACAGACCATAAGGAATCGATTCTTCATCATCGTAGGATGAACAGTAAAGCAATTGCAAGAGATACACAATAGAAATAATGAAATCATTACTGTTAGAAATAAAAGAGATACTTTCAGACTAAGTTATTGAACAAAAAAAGAACATCCGTTACATTTTAGTGAATACTTAAATTATTTATGTTCTAATTACGCGAAGTAGAAAATTCAATTTTTTGGGAAAGCGTTTGATTCAATGTATCCGGGAGGCATGATGAGAAAAGAAACTGGAGAGAAAAGAGAACGACGAGGCGGCATTAACGAGCCATTTACCCGTTACACTTTAATTTCTCCAACGGTGCATGCTAGCCTAACGACGATCAATCGTCAGAATTAACTTTCTGCTTCAGTTGCGACCTCGGCGAATCGTTAAACCAGCTAGAGGCCGCTCGCGAACTAGCGGCACGTCTACGATTTGATCAAACGAAAAGTTTAACGTTCCTCTCGCGTTATCGCTTTCATCCCGCCCGAATATTAATATCTGGCTAAGCCTTAGCCATAAAATTACTATCAATGTCGATTGCATTCAACGCTAATTTAATTTTAATCGCTCTTCAGATTTATGACGGAATTTACTACTACACCGTGAAAGGAGCTAATTAATCGATTTAGCCTTTTTGCATAGACGACTCATAGTTGTAACTCTTTGCAATTGCAGAACTCATTAAAGCTATCATTTCACTTTCTGTAGTGCATCAGAGCAAAGGAGATGAAAGTCTTAACTGAATACTAGGAACGTATGTACGACCATTTATAAAGCTATTCCACTGAAAAAATCAGCCTCGCGCCATCAGCAACGGTTCCACGCTTCTAGTAAACCAAATTCATAATTTCCATCTGCGTCTAACATGCCGAGCACCACTACTCAGGATCCAGTACCAGCCACCAGGAACGTGACACCGCGTGTCGGCAACAGACTCGAGCTGCGCCGGATTATCCAAGTAGAAAATGTAATGGAACGAGTAAAGTTTGCGTTCACGCGTCGTTGAACCTGGCTAGAACCTGGCAGCGCGGAGGAGCGAGAGGGCGCGGAAGAAGGAAAAGAGAGACAATGCCGTCGACGATAGAGAGCACCGGCACGATTAGGTAACCGAGAACCGTATCGACGTGCTTGGGGGAACTTGGCGGTGTGTGGGTGTAGGATACACGTGCAGAACGACAGATAGAAGCGAACACGTCGATGCTCGGATTTATTCCAGATTCTGGGAAACCACCCTTGGTTCTTGGAGGTGACCCGATCCAATATTTTTTCTTCATTTTAGGGCTGGTTTAGGAACCTTCTGATACGTTGAGAGTACTTATGGATTAAACAAATAGGCTAGGAATATTTGAATATATGCAAATTTCAATATTTGAAAATTCGTAAATTCGAAAATTCAAAAATTCAAAAATTTGAAAATTCGAAAATTTAAAAATTTGAAAATTTGAAAATTCAAAAATTTGAAAATTCGAAAATTCGAAAATTTAAAAATTTGAAAATTCAAAAACTCAAAAATTCCTGATCTTTCAAGAACGTAAAGAGTCAGTTTGCACGTGAGGCAGTTAACAGCTACTGTGCCAAAAGAAAAAAGATAGCACCTATCTCCATCCACCGATCCCCATCACCAAAAATTGCAAAAGAAATTTCCAAACGCCATACTGTTAGAGCGCCTTCCCAGAGTCAGTAATGTCTGCAAAGAGGAAACTCCAAGAATAAACTTATCTCGCAGACGTTCGAAACTATCGCCCCGAGGACGATATAATCCCCGTGGTTGGGCCGATGCGAGGCACGATTCCGAAGGTGTCTGGTCCGGTAGAAACCAGAGAGGGTGGCGAAGAATGCCGAGGAGCGAAGAATAGGAGTCACTCGTCCACTCGGGGGTGCGGGTCATTAAATTCCCTCGCAGGCGATTATCGGTCAGCTTCCCCCTTCCCCCGCGCTATCTGCCGGCAGGATCCCATGTTCTCCCGTTCGCGGTTCGCCTCCTCGAGATCGTCGCCGATAGATACGCGCCGCTTGGAAACTCTCCACGGCGCTCTAGCGCGAGAGAGCGCCGCGAGAGATAGAAACGCGCGAAACGTGCGTTTAAACACTCGGACAAATTGAGGCCGACCAGCGTGTCCGCGTTCGAGAACGGGCATTCTACGAGCCACATATAAATGTGAGACCGAGCGGCCGTGTGGGCCGTGTGGGCCGTGTGGGCCGTGTTCCTGCGCGCGCGGCCGCCAACCAGAGCCGGTTTCCATTTTTCGGGGCCCACTGCTCGGCCGACCGTAAGTCACCTGGGCTATCGTAGAGGGCACTCTGGGGGAATTTAGAGGACTTGCTGAGACCTTGGTGCATCGAGAGATCCTTGTACTCCTTGCAAAGTGTTCCCTGGGTCCTGGGCTTGAGGTGTCTTAGTGTCTGGCTGGATCGAAGCAGCAGAATTAAAACTGAAGAATCATACGCAGATCAAGTACGTATCTGTTCTCTGTGTCTGGCGTTTTCTTGCGCCGTCTTTTCTTGCGCGCCGCGACGTCAGGAAACACTATCATTTTCAACGAGGTGAAGGTGTCTAATGGTGCAATAATAGAGCAAGGGATTGGAGTCGAGAAGGGAACGCTCGCGGGCGAGCGGCGGGCAATAAACGTCAGTGGAAACGGCCGAAGATTAGCCGAGATAAATCTAATTGACCGCGGCGAAATAAGATAATAACTGCATAAATATCTATCGGGCGTCATTGTTGTCAGCGAGTGGGGCTAGAATAAAAGCATCGGGACAATACGTCTCTCTGGGCCGTGTCGGTAGCCAGCCACGACGGCGACGATGCGCTACCGCGAGATCGTTACCAGATAGATACAAAGATACGTTGGACAGCGAGCAATAATAATCTTATTCGCTGTCAATCTTTCTTTCTCTCTTCCTCTCTGCCGGGGCCATATCTTGTTCCATTGATATCCTCGACGTCGCGTTACTTTATCGATCCCCTTTGTCTCGAATAAAATCCTCCGCTCGATAGAAGACTTTTATCCGCTCCAGTTGCTATCGCTGGTCCAGCCTTCCATCGTTTCACTCTCCCTTCCATTGAAACTTATCTGGAGCATCTATTGGAAATCGTTCCGAATGACTGGTGGAAATTGTTCTCGGCCTCTATTAAAAGACGCCTCGAATATGAATCGATAATTACCCGGAGATTATTCTTTAAATCCAATTCTCCCAATGATCGGTGATTTTCGCAAAACTTGTTGAAAAGTTACTCCCAAAAGTTAGAAAATCCCAGGTAATTCGTGTTAGCCGTTTTTTCGTAGCGTTAATAAGACTGTGGCGAAGGCTGCGCTTACTTTCGCTCTCCAAAGGGAAGAAAATGATATCCTCATCGGACGGTGTCGAAAAAAGAAGAGATCGAATAAATTTGCCGAGCGAGATAGCCGCGGTGCAGAGCAGGACGCAGAGCAGGACGCAAAGCAAGACGCAGACACCGTGAAGCGAAATACGAGGTGCGCCGTGATATAGTGGAGGGAAAGGTTAAGTCTCGAACTCCTTGGACGATACGTTATATCGGAGCCCATACGAAAACTAGTAGGGCAGCATGACTCGCGGCGTAGCTGCCTGGAGGGTTCCTATTATACGGTCGTAGTCATCCCGAGTCATCCCAATGGGAGGATTAAACGTATCTCGAATGAAATTGGTACTACTTGCAACATTGAGGAACACCGTCCTGTATCCTGTCTACGTTCGCCTACGATCCCTCTCTCCTTCCCTCTTTTGCTCTCTCCCTTTCCAGATGGCTGGCTAGCAGCAATAAATATGCTGATTAAGCGGCAACGTACCGCCGGTTAATTTGCAGTATATCAGTATCCAACAGTGCATTTTAATTGGTCGTGAAGCATTATTGCAACGTATAATCAATGATGCTACACATCAACGACCATCCCTATTAACACTTGGAACACAGACGAACCGGGAATCCTGGAAAAATCGATCATGTGTTCAAACTGAGCTATCGATCCCACAGGCGAGACTTTGATGAAGGGCCCAATACCTTAGCCCTGCGAACACTTGGTTGGGATTTTACCCAAGCTCTTGAGAGAGGAATTGTAAAGCTCTCTCAACTTAAAACTCATGAGCTTCCAGTCAAGGAGCTTGTTGAAATTGCAGTCTTGGGTGATTCCAAGAATTCAAAGCAATTCCAATTGAAATCACGAAATTCCAAAGCTTCTGATTAAAAATTCCACAACTTCACCGCAGACAATTACTCTAATCTATTATCCAACCGGTTGTGTCGAGTATCCACTATAACGCCGAAGCAGACGTGACGTACAATACGCCGCGAGCGTTGCACAATTGTCGTTGCCGAGTCGCAGATTTCGTTGCAAAATCGTTAAAAGGTCTGCAGCCGGCAAGAGCGCGACACCAATCCTGATGGCAACCTTGAAGCGTCGAAGCCTAGATGCACTGGCGAGCGTGAGAGTCCGGCCTATTTAGCTGCATCGTTGCACTTTACCGGTGAATCGAGATCGCGATACTTTTCATCGTTTCACAATTCAATAGATCACGACTGATTCACCTCCTCGAATTCCTGTGGAGTCCATGCTAATTACGAGTATTTTTAATCGCGGCAAATCGGTAGCCAGGGAACGAAGCGTGTCCCTGGCTCTTTGGGCTCGGCAGACTTTCGCGTCGACCCTCTCATTGTTCTTGATTTAATCAGCAGCTCCTTTTTCTCAATCAGCGTCAACAGACGTTTACGACCCCATTGCTGTGTCGCGCCTATTATATCATGGAATATCATGAATAATGAAAAGCCTCCGAAGCACTTCGATGGATCGAGAACACCAACCCTAATCGTTGCTTCCATCAGTCAGAATTGCTGCTCCCAAATAGCCCTCAATCATCTGATAGCTCTTATAAAGTTAAGACATCAACCGCCATTACCTAACCGAAAGAATAATCCGTAAAGACGGGATATCCCCCAGAGGAATGTACACAGAAAACACTTCGACCTTCCCGAGCATCGCAACGATCTCTGATGAGCATTACGAAAACCATTTCAGAATCAGTTCCATTAGCCCTGAGTACCGTCAATTATGAATTATAAAAATGAATTCGTATCTCTAAAGCCTGTACACTCCTTCCTTCTCTTTCCATTTCCAGTCTCCCTGGTATTCCGAAAGGAACTAGAGGAAAGTCCTGAACTGAGTCCAGAACTGAGAAGCATCGAAATCTACATCGAAGCTTCCGAGCCACCCAGTACAGCTCGCAACTCGTTGCTCAACTTGTCTCGCAAGAGCATAACCTTTGGAGAGACGGACCAGTGTGGCGCGCTGGCTCGGCGACGCTACGAATAGAAAGAGAAAGGCTTAGAAAAAGCCAAAGGGAAAGAGGGTAGGCGCGTACATAGGCAAGGAGAGCTCGCAATTATCGTCGCGGGATACGGGCTGGCGTTATTGCGGCAGTCTGCCCGGGTGCAGGCAGTAACTTGGTAATTTAGCGGCGGTGTTTGGCTCAGCGCCGCCAACCACGAGTTACGACGCTCTCTGCGTTTGGACTAATCACGCTGATAACACCCGACTCGTCCCGTGAACTATCGTCGGCTGAAATCACACGGTCCCATTCGCGAGCCACCGCCGCCAGGCAATCCGGTTGCTGAGTTGCGTGACCGTGAAAATCTATTCCTTCGTAATGCTATCTGTTATTACGGGCGTATTTACTTAAGCGTATTAACGAGCCCCCGGCTGCCGTATCTAACTACTCTGGAATTGAATTAGATTGTTAATCGGTCCCAGTTAGGGTCGGCTCGTTTTTCAACACCTGGAACTGCGGTTTCTAGGGATTCGAGAATCTAGAGGGGCTCGCTACAGACTTTCATTCTCTCGACCAAGTGCTCCCGAAAAGGTACGATATGAGGTTCGTTCTAATCGCTTGTCTAATGCGCTAGATATCTCGGTATTCGACGACTAGATCAACAGGTAGTTCTGAGTGGTCAATTCCTGGGATATCTACAGACCAAGCGGTCCTTCAACCCGAGCTCCCACTTCCCCGCCGCGAAACTGTCCTCAAAGCTCAATATCTGCTTCCTGGAACTCTCACGCTGCAGAATCTACTCTAAGCTTGCGTCTAATCTCTTCAGCGAGCATCCCCCATGAATCTAGTCGGGCATATCGCATTAACGACCCCATAACTTGGAAAGAATCCCGCAGCAGCTGGCCTCGGGTCCTCGCCAGGGTAGATACGAACCACCGTCGAACTTCCGTTTCTAAAACCAGCTGGCGATCGGAGATCCAGCGGCGTAGATAAGCTCCTAGCTTCAACGTTCATTCAATTAGCGCGTTATTCGCACGAGCAGCGCTCGTAACTTGGCAAACGGTGGCTTCTCGGCCGCGAGTTATGACGTTTCCTTTCCTCGGTAGTAAAGATTATGTCTGGGGTTATCTGGCCACGAAATCGGCCGACTATCCACGAAACTATGCTCCCTGTTTACGAGTCGGTTGCGTGGCGCGCGACGGAGCCGCTGATAGCGGTCTGGTAATTGCGCCACCTTCATCTCCTTGCTCTATCTTTCGAGGGAATGCTGAGAACCCTGCGCCTACGCTTTGTGCGGCGCGAAACATGGCTAAGAAGCTCCTGTTTTGGGAGTATGGTGTCTATTGTGGAAGGTTGGACTTAGGCTGGCCTAGATACAGTGCTCGAAGATTAAAGGATAGTCTATCTAGTTGAATTGGAGTTCTAGCACTTAGAAAATATCTTACACTGAGAGAATGAAATTGAATTTTGGTGTTAGATGAATGTAGAAATTTGATCTAGACCAATCTCGACGTTCCCTACGAAGGTAGCAGAAATGCCAACAGGACGTTCGTTTTTCTGAATGTTCCCCTTACCTCCATATTTTCTCGGTAAGGATAATCGTTCAGTGGAACGCGCCCGAAATAAAATTTCGCCGAAGCACGTACGAAGAAACTGGTTCCAGCGACGGAGGCGCCCTTCGCCACGCTCTTTCTCCTTCTCTCCTCTCCCTCTTTCTTAACAAACGAAATTAACTTTCCGCGGACGAGCGACCGAAAAAACAGTCGCGTTCGTCGGAATGCTCATCTTTTCCAAGTGGATATCCACGCGCGGAGTGGAGCCCTCTTCTGAGGAGAACGATCTCGTGCGTGCCTCGGCGTGCTATCCTTCGATTAAAATTGGTCACAGGGACGGATAACTAATCAAGGATTAGTCGGCTCGTAATGGACTGTTTCGAAGAAATTTTACTACTTGAAGAATGAATCATTTCTCGAATCACTGTTAAATTAATTTCTTGTAAAACTACGCGAAGGACGAATAAAAAGCTGGATGGTAAATGAGTGTTGCAGCTGCACCTCCTCCTCTCCATCTTTCAAGGTTTAAACAAATGAACTTGCAAAGGGTGGTAATAAAGTAATCGTTGCCGATGCAAGTTTATCCAGTAACAAGCAGAGCAGATAGCCAGTGCATAATGAGCGGTCGGCGGTGGACGATCAGAAAACCGGTCGACGAATTTTCTCGGCCGCTTCCTGCGGATGCTCGACGCACTGAATCGGCACGCCGATTACGCGCGTTATTGCAACGGCGTTCGATTAGCGCGTTTAATTTATCGGCCAGTTTACGCGGCTGAATACAGTTCAGGCCTTTATTGCCGCGGAGATATGCTAATGCAGCGCGATAGTTGGCCAATATTCCGCTACCTCGACTATCGGCGCCGATCGCGGAGCGAAATATCGCGCTTGCACGCGCAGCCGAGTCGCTCTCATTCGATTTGCCCACAATTTCACAAGTTACAGTCTCCTTCTGCGTTATCCTCTCAATTTCCCCGCGTTTTCGATACGTGTTGGCTTAGAAGATGCCCATCGATGCGTTCCTTCTGTGCTTCGAGGTACACCTTTGACTCTAGATTGTTACAGGGTTGCCGGAGACCTCCTCCCGTGTCCTTTGAAACACGAGCTTCTTCGATTCCAGTTTGCCGCGTGAAAATAGAATGACCTCGACGCTAATACCACGTGCGTCGCGCTTCTGCAGCGGGCTTTGATAAAACGAGTCTCCTTCACCTGGATAGGGAACGAGTTTGTTGGATTCCTGTTCGATTTCGAGCCTACTTTCACGTTTTCACCAAGGTTTCCCCAGAATCTGCTAATCGTGAGTTTCACGAAAGAGATTTAGGCCAGCATTCGAAAAGATTCTTTGAGAAATGCACCAAACCCCAAGCCAGTACAAGTTACACAAGATCTTTTATCGTTTTCGTGTTCAAGGTTGGCGTCTGTCTGGGACCATAAATCAGGCAAACGAAATTCATCCTCATTAACGTGATCGACTTTCTTAAGCCAAGTTCCAATGCGGCAATTGAACCGAGCGATTCGTTTCCCCCATCCGTGGCCCGATGCAAGATTCTCTGTCCATTACAATGCCGAGGCGCATAAAGAATCGCTGCGATTAAGAGATCCTTGTAACCAATTGACTGGCAATCATCTCGTTGCTTAATGGAAGACGCTAAAATTATGGTTGAAGCGGCGACGGGTCCGTGCGTCATCGGGCACGAACGCGCGGTTTGCGCAAGCGGCTCCAATCGACGCGAGCGTCTTCGATCGCTTAATTGTCGCGCACTCAACGCGCACGCGACACTCGCGAATCGCGGAGAGGTCTCGTTACCTACTTTTCACTGCCGGCGACAGTGGGTCTCTACAGTCTCTCCAATGCCACTGTGTGTCACCTTTCACTGCTCAGACGGAAATGTAGAAATTACGGAAGCATGAAATACTTAAGAATGTACGAACTCTGTAATATTAACGTTTTTATTGCCAACTGCTTAGCCACAGGCATTGTGAAAATTTTCCAAGCCAATATTTGCCTAGTTTTTAGACATATTACTAGTGTATGAAATTTCTTTCACACATCAGCGAGTCCTTCCACAGTAAATACATCAGCCAAAGTGAAGTTGAAAAAAGACAGAAGTTAGAAGAGATTAAAGTACTTAAGTACCGATGGATTAGTTTATGGCAAGTTTACTACTGTTCCCTACTACCGATTGACTAGTAGCTTGGGACTAAAAGGATAAATATCGCAGAGATATAACACTTAGAATCAAAAAATTTGGAGAACACAACTGCTCGAATACGTGAAAACTCGCGTGTGCCGAAATATAAAGGTAGCGAAATACGCTTAAAGTTTTCTCCCTGTGCGCACAAGTATGTGAGTACAAGGATGTTAATCACCAGCATCCCGACAATGACGATAATCGCGCATTCGTGGAGATACAACGCACGGGGAATCCCAAACGTCCGCTGCATTTTCATTTTTTCACCGTGATCCGAGTATCGGTTCTTAAACAATTTCGTTTCGGTACACGGTGCATCGAGACGCGGCGGAATTGCACGGCAAATTCCTGGCGCGTCGAACGTGGCCTGCTTCCACGTAAAATTTCGTTCTGGCTCTCGAACCTGCCGAACCGGTGACCCAGTGACGTACTAAACAAAGCCTGCCCCATCCTCTGGCGTGGTGCGGTTTTTGACGAAAGGTATGCCGGGAATTAAAAGGGGAACTTCCCCGTCGCTGGCACGGCCGAACGAGTCTGTAAAACGATCTCAATTGCAAACGAACGAATCGTGCCATCGGAAGGTCGAGTCCTCTTTTGTGTCTGCTTGTTTTTAACGTCGTTGGGGGATATTGTTTAAAAAGGGGAAGTTTTCTAGGTTAAAAAGTGGTGGAGTGTACTTGAGAAGGTTTCTGCGAGAAGAGGTTTCCTTTGAAAAACGCAGTCAATAGGTCGAGGTTTGCTGGGTTTATTGGACTACAACTCCATCAATTAAGAGGGTTTATTGCTGTCATTTCTCCATTAATTAAGAGATTAACTGTATCATAAATAACTTTCTTAGCGACCTCTTCGCGAAGTACATGTATGAATGTCTTGGAACGGCAAGGCGATCCAGTGACGACCGGTGCAACGATATGAAGTAAACCAACGTATGAGTTTCCTTCGAAAACAGTGTCACGGTAGAATTATAAAAGTCTCGATTGCTAAGATTGCCCTGAGGATAGGAAGGGAAAGCGTCATTAATGTTACACCTGACAGGTAATTAATCTATCTCTGTAGAAGATACTTGACGCTGGATACTCTTGCTGAAAATAGTTAATGAAAATCCTGAAGGACGAGAATGCCATTAGGCTTCGAGAACAAACGGGGAAGAATAAAATGAAAGCACTAAAATCTGGTCCGATATAAGCCTTTGGAAACCTCGTACCGAATGAACAGAAAGTTCGACTGAAAATTGATAAATGGTCCGAACACGATTCCTCGCAATCCCACGAAGCAAAATGATTTGCCTCTTGCCAATCTCATTCGGAGCCCACTCTCGCAATCGCGACGCAAATTTTCTTCCGTCTGGGAAGTAGCCGATCACCGATCGATAATTGAAATCACACTCGAGCTCGAGAGCGCTAAGCAAACACAATGGCCCCCGTGCCGCGGTTGCAACAGTCGTTGTCATTCCAGACACATTTTCTCCTTTGTTCTATCCATCTCGTAGCTATCTGTCCTCAGCGATTCGATTTCCCAACGCGCAACGACGGCAGCCCAACCCTCGATTCTTTCCTCCGCGTCTTCTCTGCCTTTTTTTCCCTCTTCGGACGCGTCAGGGTGTCGGGCGCACCCTCTGGCCGCACCCTATTGTCATCGGAGCAGAGAGCCCGCATTAAATCGCGCGCGAGCGCACTATCCAACCGCTCCGCGTAATTAAACGCGAGAATTTTAATCGAGTCGCGGCTTCCACGTGTTTGGGATTAATTAGGGGAGTGCCGAGCGATCCACTTCCATCGATGGTTTCAGGTTAATCAAGCGTGTTACGCGTCGATCAGCCCTTGGAATCTTTCAGCCAGTTAATCAATGGCTTTTGGTGCTCCCTTTTCCTCGGATGAAGATGTTTGGTGTTCCAGGGCTATTTCCCTCCGTTCGTGTGCTTACTTATGTAGGATTACGGAGATTGATGATAAGGCGACACAGTTTTTGAGTAGGTACTTACTTACGGTAAAGTTCAATCTGTATAAGAGAGATACGTGTCTGAAATGGGAGACTTCAGCGTCAATCATGTTCTACTGAGAAAATACTCTAGTGGAGTAACCTTTCACTAATTTTCTAACGTAACTTTCGAAGTGTGTTTGAACACGCAATCCATCTTCCTGAAACGACACTTGTAATGACTTTAACAACAAAAACTGCAAGAAACGCAATCGGAGACCCAATTTCCCAGGAGTAGATAAAACGAACTGAGTAGGTCTTTGAAACTGGGACAAAGATAGCACTTCACCACTCAATTAACTAAGCTGTAGATTGTGAAGTACTTTCTATTCATTTGTCTTTGATGATTCTACTTTTATATGAAGAATACTCAACAAGAGATCAAATTGAAGTTGAACATAAATACAAGATGTAAAGGTTTGAAAATTTGAAAATTTGAAAATTTGAAAATTTAAAAATTTGAAAATTCAAAAATTTGAAAATTTAAAATAGTAAAATTTTTAAATCTTCAAACCTTCCCATCATCAGTCACTACCTTTCCATTAAAGAAATCCGTAAGCACTCAACGTATAAAAACTTCTCATAACTATAATTCCCATTTAAAGCAATCTCCCGTCATCGCGAGTTGAACGATCACGATGAAATACAAACGATCGACCATGGTTCAACGATAAAACGAAAACGAGCCGCGATAAACAGTTGGAAAGTTGGAGCGCGACCAGGTAAATGGCGCAAGATAACGGAATTACGCTCTTACGATACGGAAAGTGGGGAAAATGGAGTAGCAGGCTAAACGCGAGTTAAGACTCAAAATTTTTCCAACGATCGCATTGAACTATCGAGCAACGATTGAATGGTGTTTCCTTCAAAAAACTAATGAAAAGAAAAAGAAAAAGCCCGATCGGAATATTATAGCGATTTATTAGCTAAGGTATAATTTTCGAGCAGACACAGAGAGCGCGTTGCGGCAATGAAGAAAGGCAGTGAAGCGTATTTCTCGGTCAGCCTCTTTGCGTGCTTCGACGCACGCCGTTCGTGTTCGTCACAATTTCTCTAAATCACCGGGCGCGCGCCTACTTTCTAACATGCATCGCGACTAAAGAGGTTATCCAACGCGATTTCAGCTAATTACGCTTGTTCGCGGATTGTAATGGCCAGCCGGTTTAACGGGCCGATAAAAAGCTTCGACGGGAACGCGCGTTGCTTTTGTTGGGCGAGTTTCGCTCGCGGTGGACCGAAATCGAAAGTAACATGAAAACAGCCATTTTCAGTTTTCATGCTTTCATACTTTCCATGAGGTCGTCCGCGCGTGGCTGAACAAAAGTCTGGGCAAGTAGAATCAGTAGACAGACTGTCTGTTTAAGAAGTGGTCCTATTTCGTAAATGGAAATCTGTCTTCGGTGCCACACAGGGAGAGGTCATTTTCCCCCAGAAAAGTTTCTTTCGTTTACTAGAAATTTGAAGCACTTTGTAAATTCTGGACACGACCCTCGGTAGGAAAAAGAAGAGAGACGGAAGAAAGTTCGGTGGCGTGCGCTCGTTGAATGATAAAGATTCTTTCGCGATTGCCGAAAGTTCGTTCGCTCTCGCGTGCTCGGCAGAAACTCTACGGTTATTTCCAGAGAGTCGAGGCAATTCAAGCTAGTCCCTTAAATCGTCCGGGATGGAGTACCCAGACGTTTCGTCCCGGATACTTACGAGCCGTGGTCACGAACACGCTACAAGTCGGTGACTCTAGCGGAATTTCTCCTCATTGGAAGTCGAAAAATCCGAATCACCTCGCAAATTTCCACTTCATCAATTAATGCTTCCTGCACTCTTTCGATCGGAAAACTTTTACATCAAAAGAGACACGAAGAGCAGCTAATCCTTTAGATAACTCGTCTCTGCCAAGAGAAATATGACTTTTATTGTAACGAGAGAGTTTATAGCCCATTTCATTCGCGGAAACAGTAGAGCTATGCTCCAGATGATTACCTATTACAGTCCTACTAATACGAGATGCAAAGTGAGAGTAGACGCGTTTCCTTGGATATCGGTCCAAACACTTCACCTTCCTCAGTGCACCATAAATTGACCGTTTAATTGGCTCTAAAGGCCTCATGGCATTTGCACAACGAAGGCTACTGTACCCCTTCGAGTGCGAGCGCTCGTAAAAAGTTGCGGTAGAAATTTCAACATTTCGGTGCAACAATACGGAAGAATTTAATACCTCGCGCGGTAGGCAATTAATTTAATCTTCTGGTCGAGATTGTGTCAGCCAGCTGTTTCGCCATTCGCGAACGATTTCACTCGAACGACGGGCCTCGCGACGTGTCACCGAGTTGAAAAAGACACGGTTGAATCAGTTTGCATACCGACGTCCTGGCTCATCCCGGCTGGCTCTTTCCCATTTGCGGCACCACGCGACGAATGCCAATCCCACACGACCAGCAAAGGAGAGGTTCGCTTTCTCGTCACGTATCAATAACGTCTGTCATTCCCTGCCACGGGCTTCCTTATCCCCCCGCGTAAATGTGCATTCTCTCGCGCGCAGGGACCGAACGCATAAGAAAAAAAGCCGCGCCGTTCCTTTTGTCAGCGTAGACAATGGCGCTCGCCAACGGACGCTTGCGAAATCGACCGTTGCAGTTTTTAATTTGCATGCTCTGACAAGGATCATTTGTACATCTCGGGCGCTGGACGTTAGCCTCGCGTCTTCCTGCTTCAAGCACTTCTTTTAGACGTGGCTGGACTGTCTTGGGTTGTCTGGATGCGCTCGAGAAGATCACTAACCGTGAAAGCTAAGCTTTTAGTAGAGTTAACTTGCAGTGGAGGTTCCATTAAAGTATCTTGGAGAATCGCATTCTCGAAGCCACTTTCCTTCCAACGATTTCAGGTCGAAAAGAATGTAAACGAATCCGTGAATTCACTCACGTTCGTTTTTCAAAGCTTCAGGAGGGTTCAAAGCGAGGGCTCGCGGTGAAACGCTGCGTTTCGCGGTGCAATACCACGAAAATCGAGCGAAGCTCTCCGTGCAACGAATGGCAATCCCACGCGTGTGCAGCTCAACAAAGCCTCGACTTTCTCGTCACGTATCGATAATACTTTGTCAAATCGTGTGTCGGTGCCGAGGCACTTCCTGTTCCTTCCTCGAGTCCCGTGCAACGCGGCTGCTCGTCATAATTTATGCGTCACAGTATCTATAGAAGTATTAAGCTGTTCGGTGCTCCCGAGGTCGTTCACCTCGCGTCTGATCTCTCGTGTTTGAATTTTTCATTCGCTTCTTCGACATTCCCAAAGTGGTCCGTGGGTTGGTGGCGATCATATGAAGAGAAATACTTGTGAGTTTACAGCACCGAACGAACGAATGTTAATCCTTTAGTCCGCAAAAGTGGATTAAACGTCTGAGAAATTTGCGCTGAATTATGACACGAAAATTTTTCTGGCATTCCCATAAACTTGGCATTGAAAAATTCCAAGAACCGAGACGGGTCTGTGAACACAAGGAATTCCAGTCTCACCGAAACCCAGCTATGCAAATTAGAGCCACCGAAATGTTCCAACGACCAAAAATTCCAATCGTGAGGTCAACAGAACGAATCGCGGTCACGATGACTCTAACTTCTCGGTATTTCGATTGGATTACACAATATGGTACAATCCTCAGGTTAGGGTCTCGCTCGAAGGGGCGTTGAATGAGAAAACGTACAATAGCCACTTCTATTGAACCTTAGTTCTACACAGAAACAGGTGTAACGCAGCGTAAAACTCGGCGGTCACGTAACTTTTGTTGGAATTTCTTGGACACTTTCTTCAGGGTATTGGATTTCATTCTACGGGGCACTTAATGTTTCACAGAAGTTTCCTACGAAGGTAAGCACTGTAGTTGTGCTCCATGAATGAGGAAAAGCCACGCGCGGAGGAAGAAAGAGTCTGGTATGATCTTTGGAAAAGTGGAAACAATGTTCAGTAGAAATACACCGTCCCTGGCCAGACATGACCCAAAGCCTACGTAACTTAAACAGAAATTGATAGAAGAAAAAAGTTGACTTAAGATTAAGAACGAAGGAATGAAAGTAGAAACCTACGAAGCTATCAGTAGATTATCCTCGTTTCATGGTCGGACGAGCCCGACATCCTATCCCGCGCGACTAGGGTAAATAAAAAGATGTGTACACTAAATCAAGAGGGCCTAATATCGTAAAAAATAGTAAAAAATTGACATCTCTTCCACTATCCATACGCAAGGTTGGTAAAAAGGTCTACTAAAAGAATAACTGAAAAGAATCCAGCAAAAGTATAGAAACTCACGGTTCGTCACACACGCGTGATTCCAGCGTAACGCGAGGGGACACCGTGGTCGGAATCGAAGGCGACGGAGGAAGTGCACGGGCAAACGGCCTCGAGCTGTCGATCGAGACCGCTAAGAAGGTCTCGGCTGGCCGGCGAGCAGTTGCACGAAGACACGAACGTCGTCGTACAGGCTTTTGCGCAAGAGGCATAATTATGGCCGAAGAGGAAGCGAGCCGAGAGTGCGTTAGCACACGTAGGACGAGCGTTGAACGATGAACTTGACACTGCGCGCCGGGGAAACGGGAAACGCGCGGAGAGATCGAGGGCGAGCGACGGAGAAAAACTGTGAGCGGCGAGAGGAGAGAGGGAGAGAGGGAGAGAGGGAGAGAGGGAGAGAGGCATTACGCGTTATGCCAGGTTCGCTAGGCCGCCTACCCGTTTCCACCCGTCATTTCTTTCCACTCGCGGGAGATAAACGACGCCGTTGCGAACGCGACACCCCCTTTCTCGATTATCGCGCGCAGCGTGAAAGTGACGAAATATTTAAGTGCCGCACGCGAGACGCTTTCTCGATACGCTGCCGTGGAACGAGAGTGATAGATGTTGCGGCCCCGACGAGGAACCTCGCAGGGGCCCCTTCTCTGCCAGGGTGATAATTAACCAGGGAAACGGGAGACGACTCGCGTGTAAGTGGAAGGAAATCGAACGACCTCAGAACTGTTAATGACTTCGATTATTTTAGAGGAATTATTTTTATGTGACTACTGCTAGGACTTCTGGTAATGTTGGAAGCCAGCGAACTGGTGGTGCAACTTGAGAGGAAGTGATAGTGAAATATGAGCACGATTTAGTTACAGATAACTGAAGTCCTACTTTAACTACGATTCAATATGAAGTCGACACGGTTAAGTAGAGTGGGACGGTGGCAGACAGACCCAAGATGAAACATTCTTTCTGAGAATTCATACAAATCAAAACGCCTATGCTACTATGGTCTTTGATGTAAGCAGAAATAGTTTCTCAACAGAAGTCTTAATACTAATTATATCCAAGACCACACGAGTCAAGAATTAAGTATACTACCTTGCGAAACTGACAGGACGATGAAACGTCGGTGTAATAAGCGTTAAATGGGGCAATGAAAATACGAACGACAATACGTGCATCACGAGATATATTACGTGACAAAAACTTTGGCATCAAGCAGCAGGTAAGAGGAGACGGGGCTATCTCGCGGCGACACGTGACGCTGACGCGTCGAGCGATCATGATGGCATGACGTATTAAGATTGCGAATTAAGATAGACGCTGGATTCAAGGCGAGCCATAAAGGATATCATACGCGGCTCGTTCGTGTCAGATTTGAAGAGCTCACGGAGAGAAATCTGTCTTCCTCTTTCCTCAACCGCATGACTGCCTGCTAACAGGCCCTCGATACATTACGAGGTTCCAAATCCACGCGAGATAGCATCTGCGTCATCGGATCGGAACAATATTCTTACACTCTTTTTGCTCGCTAATTTCAAATAAATCGTTAAGGATGAATAATAGTGACATCCTAGATCAACAATGAGAAGATTTTCAGACAAAAAGCTACCTTCATCTTCTCGTCGTGCATCCGAGTAAAAAAGCTTCTTTGGAAAAATTCGACTAAGGGACAAGAAAGTAGAGGCTTTGGTCTTTAAAATATGTTCAGGTTCACTGTTACGCGCTTTTTCTTCGTGACGTGACAGCCGCTCAAAAATCGACAATTTTTCGGCCGTGGTAACCAGACGAGAGTAATTTTCTATTTTTTCCTTTAAATTTATAAAAAATAAATTCAATCTATTGAATATTAAAGACAAAAATATTCAGTTATCAAAACGTGTACCTCACAGAACAGTAAAGTTTGCCTCAGAGTTTGTAAAATAATAGACTCTACATATTTCTGCTCGCGAACGATTATCTCAGCTTCGTACAAGATACAGATTCTCCTCTCTTCTTTTCTCCTCCGGCAGAGAACGAATGGCCAAGAATCGTAGATCTGCCGTGTTTCCCGTTAGCTTGGACAGTGTCGCGGTTCGCGCCTGGCGCACGATCGTTAGCGAGCTTTAACGGGCGATGCTGGCTAATTAATTGCACCCGTCTGCTCGATTCCGCGTCGTAAGTTCGCTTTCGCTGGGTCGAACCGTTTAGCAGCACGTGGGTCGATTTCGACATTCACAGCGCTCGTGTTCTCCCTCGGTTCGAATCGATTTGCAGCGAAACCACGATATCGTCCCGAACCGGTAATGATTTATTAGTATATTAAACGCTGCTCGGGATCTCTGCATTATCGTCCATCGACGCGACGGTCCGTGGTTGAGTAACAGCCGGTCACGACACTGGGAAAATTGACTGGGCACGTTTACTTCGTTACACAAACGGGAGAAAGAAGGAAGTGGGTGATCCCAGAGCCGAAGCGAATCTGGAACGAGGCCCGTGTATCTCTCTTATGACTGGCGGAACGCGGCTGTATCGAGCCTCTTCATCTCGACCCAGCCAGCTTGACCTTTGCGCAAACCTGGAAGTCTGGTATAATCGACCACACCGTCCGCTATCGGCCACGCCGATCTTCGATATTGGGTTAATTATTTTTTAGCGACTATCTCGCCGAACAAGCTTTATTGGATTATGGTAGCGGCGTTTTCAGCGGCGAGCCAAGTCGAGGAGACTGTTACTCCTGCGAAGGGGTCGATGAGAGGTCCGAGTTTTTGAGCGCTTTAGACTCAGAGTGGTTTGACATACTTATGAAACTCAAGAGCAAATTTTCAAATTTTCGGACTTTCAAATATTCAAATTTTCAAACTTTCAAACTTTCAAACTTTCAAACTTTCAAATATTCAAATACTCAAATATTCAAATGTTAAAATTTTCAAATATTCCATTTCTTCCGCGATTACATCAGGCGAAACTGCGAGCGGTTTCCTGGAACCAAAGTCCGTGAATCAGCGGCGTGTAGCATCGTTCAAGGTCCAAAGGCGAAGATCAACGACGCTCGAAACCGTTGATCGCGTCCGCGTCTCACGACTCACGAAAATTACTGCTAATAATTGCTAATGATCGTGCACAGAACAAAGAAAGACCGTTAGCTTTCGGCAGTAACGAAGGAACGAAGGTAACGTTAGTGGCGTCGTTTATATGCAAATACGTGGTTCGAACCTTCTCACGTCCAACGGTTCGACGATGGCGATTCTCTTGTCGGTGAAAAGCCGAATTATTATTCAGATAGTGAGCGGAGGTTCAATCTATCGTTCCACGATCACCGAGTCTATTGGTTATGCAATGCAACGCGTCCTACCTTTTCGTCGCTTTTGTTGCGCGCCAGTTAACGAATAAATTAACAGTGCATCAGCTCCTTCTGTCACCTCCGAGTTATTTTCCATGGGAGAATTCGCCTCTGTACACCGCGGATTCTCTTTCAACTTTCGATACTTATGCAGTCCCTACTGATGAAGGAATGAGTAATCAAGATTTCTATTCTCGGGATAAGCGAACTTTGGTTTGGTCATTCTGATTGCACAAAACGTAATGTCTTCGGTGAATGCAGAATTGAAGACTCAGGGGGATCTCGCGAGAGGTGCTAGCCTCCTTTAAAAAGCTATCGAAAGCCACAGTATCATCCCGCAGAAAAGGAACTAGTAGAACAAGTACGAGTTTTCTGCGCACGCTAATGGGTATCCAACAGTTCAAGGACATTAATCAACCTCTGCAATCTCGCCGAGCCAATGAACGTGCAAAGTCGAGGTTTCCGGGTGCGAGAGCCGCGTTTGATTGGAAAGTACTTTTAAACGGCGAACAGCTGGTGAAGACATTTCACTGCTTCGGGGCTAACTGCACGGTCTGGTCAGCCACTGAACAATTTCACTTTCCTCCGTCGGCGAGCCTGAATCCTTGCCAGAAACAGTGAAAATAAGCGGTCTGCTGTTCAACTCCAGTCACTGGCTATTAACGAGTCCCTCGTTAGCGCAACCTTCTGACGAATCAATAACACAGGAAACGTGTAAATGTTCGGGCACGTTCCAAGCGATAATGAACACGTGTCCAAGGCGGTTAAGCAATCCCAAGCGGAACTCTTCAGCGTGTACGGATAATTTCGCCTTAACAGAACGAGTTCAGGAACAAAAGCGGTCAGAATTGTGCCATATCGCGGAGGGAGCAGGCCAAGTGCGGGAAAACGGACGCGTGACTGCGCGCTGCACCGGATGCGTTTCCACTGCTGTTACTTTGAGGGTGACCGATACAGAATACGAAAGCAAGGACACCTAGCATTCCTGCACGAAATTTTTGCGAATATGAAAGCCTTTACTGGGATTAATTAGTGTGTCTGACTCGAGATTTATTCTACTGTTTTTCTGATAGCTGTTGTCGAACACCCTGTATAAGGGTAAACACTCTAAAGACCCCCAAAATTTTCAAGGCGACCAGACATCTAATTTCCTATAAAATAAATTTACAAAGGATCCCAACACACAGTAAAGGCATAGCTATTGTCACGAAAGCGAGAGAATGTCTTCAGTTCTCTACTTGGTACCGTATGCTTCGCGCGAAAAACCATGCCTCGAGGCTTCTTTACCGAGCAAATGTTTCCTTGGGAATAGTGAGAATGCTGTTCAAATAGGATGCGAAAATATTGAACAGCGGTCGGTTTGCCAGTGTGGCGGAAATACTTTCGCTGCCTGTGCCTCCACGAATAATAATCGGCGTTGAATAACCGCTCGACATTGAGCCTAATACCTCTTTCGCGAGTTGTACTATGTCAGAAGTAGTGAGCAAACCGTAGTTAAACAGCGATTTTCAACAATCATTCGCTGATAAGTATACATGTTCCTTAATGTTCGATATAACAAGTACTTTTGCAGCGTTACTGAAATACCTCGATATTATAATTTGTTTATGGACAGCAAGTCCTGATCCGGTTTGGGCAGGGTAATGAAAAGTGCAAGGTCTCGCGAGCGGGATTATTTATACGTTGTACATTACCATTACGATATTATTTGCTTGGACGATAGGTGTTGCAGCAGGCAATTATGCGACTACCGGAAAAGGGTGCTGTGTAATAATGCACCATGCAATTCTCGATGAACACTGACGCCTATAAATTGGCGACCAACATAATGAGGTTCAATTATTGCTTCCTTCACGAATAAAAGGATTTACAAATTGTTCCACTAAACCGATAAAAAATAAATTCAGTTTAGAAACTTAGAACACTTGCCGATATTATTGAAATAGCGTTATTAACAGTTCTGATTTCTCTTCACTCGCGTAGTCTTCAATTAATTATATCCGGGAACATGCTACACGAGATAAGATACCAGATAACAGTCTAAAAATCAGAACTCTGATAAGACTATACTATGTAAAAATTTCACTCTTTCGCAATTACATTATAAGTCGTATTATTTGTTACACAGCAATCCCAGTAGATTTTCTAGAACCTTACCAAGAATCTTGTTTAATGAATACAGTGACGCTTAAATTGCGACAAGAAAGCAATCGCCGTGGCATTCCCTATAATCGAGATAAAATTAACCCAAGGTCTTTTCACCGACAGAGAACAACGCGAAGACGATTGAAAATGACAATCGGATCCATCGATCATCCTCCAACGAGAAAATCATTATCTCATTTTCGAGGATCGATTAGTCATGCGGTCCGAAAACACGTGTCTTTATTAAATATCCATGAGCAGCATCGCGAACAACGAATTCTAGGGAAAACTATTCAAGGTGATGGGAGAAAGGAAGATGATCTCATCCAGTAAAAAGCGAGACGCGTGCACGAGCGCAATTGCATCGACGTTACGCGGCCAATAAAACTGTTGCGTGTAAGCTTGCCTACGAAAGAGGTCGTTTCGTTTTCCCTTCGACTAGAACCCATAACGCTGAAACCAAGTCGAGCCGAATCGAATGAAATTCAATTACCTCGGCCGATTAGGATCGAAACTCTCTAATCGTCGAGCAACGATACAGCGACTGGCAAGTTAATCGCGAAAAAACGACTAAATTGACTGGTGGTCAATAGACGCGAAAGTCTGGCTTGAATGACTTTTACGATATCAAATGCTAGTGTTTAGAAAAAATAGAAAAGTGGAACGTTGCTTCCAGCGGTCGATATCTGCGCTCCAGTTCACGATAATATCCAACGAAGCTGTGAAAGCACGACTTTTTCAATGACCCGTGATACGAGTTAATCAGTGTCATAGCGAGTAATAATATCTGGGACTGAAACCCCGATTTCCAATCGTTTTATTCCCACGTTCTCAAAACGAGTATGAAAAGAAGGAATACTAGCATCTCAGGCATAACAAATGGAAAATAAACTCTCTGATAGAGAGACAGCTGGTTCCACATCGAAACGCATAGAAGATCGTTAAAAATAAAATTGGTTCGCAGTTCGGTCGGAAAAATGCTTGTTTATTGTTCTAAGCGATATGTCGACTCTCGGAAAATCGTATTACGCTAAACGAAGCACGCTCGGTCGCCACGGAACGAGTCCTGCCTGTAAATCATCCTGCTTCTCGGTCCGGTGTAATGGCACCGTGATAATATCGAGTTACACGCAGGCGCGAATTAGTAATTTGCAATTTACATGCGCGACAAAGTAATTTCAGAGGACGCTCCGATACTTGCCGTTACGAACATCATTAGATGACGCTTCGTCCCATATCCAGAAAATCGTGTTTCGAGTTTTATTAACGGAATGCTCGCTTTTTATGACACTAACACTAATTAGACGAAGCATTTTTCTGGGAATTGAATATCGACTGCGATCTCTTGGTCCTTTTTTTAAAGGATTAAAGACGGAAGTATAAAAGTAAAATTCGAAAATTTGAATATTTGAAAATTTGAATATTTGAAAGTTTGAATATTTGAAAATTTGAATATTTGAAAATTTGAATATTTGAAAGTTTGAATATTTGAAAGTTTGAAAGTTTGAATATTTGAAAGTTTGAAAGTTTGAATATTTGAAAGTTTGAAAGTTTGAAAATTTAAAAGTTTGAAAAGAAGTTTCTCCGATAGAACCATCCACTTTCGACAAAATTTCTGTAAAAATGAACAATATTGCGCCTCACGCGAAATATTTCCATACCCTTTGATCACATCATCGCAAAAGCACGAATCACCGTGTCTGAAGTGTAGGAGGAGACATAGTTCGTCGATCTTTTTCACGACGTAACTGTCTAATTAGCGTCTGCTTACGAAGAGGAGACTCGCGAGCTTTCCTGACATACGTGACGTCACGTATTTATAAATAATTGTTAGTACGGGAAAGCGGGTATCGTCACGTTCAATGCCACACGGCGAGGAGCGTTCGTTGTTCGCTGTCTTGTAATTTTATTCGTGTCGGAATGGTATTCCTGATGACGCCAACAATCAGGCGTCCTTCAAGGATACGCACCCTTCTCGTCTTTTCCCTCTATCGCATGCTTCTCCTCTCCAGCGATCGTTTTATCTACCTTATCGCGTCTTGCGTACCACCGGTACTAGTGGACCGATAAAAGAGGTTGAGCAATTTTTCTCGGCTGTCGCGATCCAATGAGGAAAACTGTTTTCGCAACTGAGACGTTTATCAGACCGACTGGAGGAAAGTAGCAAACGACCGATTGCGTAGGAAACGACAAATATGCTTGCGTAATTGCATCTTGATTTTCCAGTGCCACCACGAGCACTTGAGCTATCACTCCGCTTCCTGGTCGAGGACTTTTAGGTTCTGCTCGAAAAGCTGCGGGTTGGATAATGGATTGGAATGTAAAGGACGGCCTGTTGACGACATCGAAGAGCAAGAGGTCGACCAACTCATATGCATCAGCGCGACCCGTTGATACCCTCGACAGAACTTCCTTTTACTACCCCGTTTTTTCCATATCGCAGGTTTCGTTCTCAAACGACCGCTAATGGTCAATTAAAACGCCTTACTATTAGCCCCGGAACGACGCGGCAGCGCATTAAAATTCAGCGCAGCTTGCAATTAATCAGCTGCAATAAACGCTGCTAACCGCGGAAGCAGCGATGAGAGGGAGGATTCGACCGGAATAAAGAAGGCAATAATTACATTTGATAAATTAAAAGGAGCTGCGCGGTGAACAGTCAAGGTGAATCATGTAACCGTGAATCACCTAACGAGGATTTACCCGTCACTTTGACGTCCACCGACAGTGCTAGGAATTAATGTAATCTCGGAACGTATCTTCATGTGGGAAAAGGATTAAACCGTTTCAATGCTACCTGGTCGCGCAACACTCGTGATTCAATGAGGTTACACAGTTTTCATTTCTAGCGACTAGAATGCATTTTCCGACGATCACTACTCGCTCGTCCCACCGACAGGCGTCTTTATGTAACATTCACAGAGGATTTTAGAGCCATTTTATGAGCTCGACGAAGTCATTTGCTTCACGTGTTCAGAAATACAGTAGAACGTGTCTTTTCTATCGATAATCTGAATTCCACCACCGCTTCTACAACCTCCAACAAAGTCTCAGGGATCGAACGAACCTCTCGAATGGCTCTGCAGCCTCCCCATCCCCGAGAAGCCAGCAGTCTAATCGCCAACAGCAAGAGTAATTGCTCCGTCGGCGATTAAGCGATTGGAGCGAATTAACACTGCCTTCCCTCCCGTGTTATTATCTAATAAACTGAGAAAAAGGTCTGTCGCCTCGTAAACGAGGCAAAGAATACGCGGCCCGTCGATCCGCGTCGAAAATAGTAGCGTGCGCGCTGATTGCGGCTAATTATAGCATCGATAACCAGCGGTGAATCGCGGACAAGGCGACACGTGCTTCCGGTGTAGAGGCGGGACGGTTACACGGCTGTCGAAATCGCGGCACGGAGACCATCAATTACAGGGATGCGCATAAATCGAGCGGGCCGAGCAGCACGGGACTCGCGGGCGCGTTGCGCGACCGACCGCGACTGAAATAGGCGTCCTGCACAAACTAGTTTTTACCGTAAATCCGCGCGGCGCGGAGAGCAGTCGGAAGGAGCTGTCGCGCGACCACGGGGGAGAGAACTGGCCGCAAACTCGAGCACGAACGCGACCTTCCGCGACAAAGGGACTGTCTCGGCGCAAAAATAACATCCTAGCCGCGAGCACAGCTAACGCTGCCCGCTACCTCGCTCGAAATAGTCGACTTGCGATTCTGCGAGAAATTTCCGCTCAGGACAAGAGGGTTGCCGCACGAATCCCCTCCTTGGACGGAGTGGGGGAAATTGGGAGGTGGGAGAAGAGATGACAGGTGTCCTGTTGCGTTATGTTGCTAAGATTCTAGGGTCTAGACCTATACCAATAGACCTATACCAATACGGTATTTCCTTCCCCACCTTCCAGTTTCCCTCTCTTTATATAAGGAGGGAATTTATGCAGCAACCCTGCTCAGGACTGGCTTGTTTATTTCGATATAAAGGGAATCCTTTGAGATTCGAGGGAGGAATTTCTGGGGTGTGAGGAGAATGCAACGAGAGAAGAGAAGTTTCGTAGTTATGTTGTATGTTTGCCCGAGTATAGTTCCCATTGCCAATTCTAGAGCAGGATTGACTACATACACCATCTTCAATATTGTAATATTTTTATTTTTCTTTAGAATGTAAAAGCATAGGGGACACATAGTGAAAGAACTCCGTTTCTGACGTAAAGTAACATGTGAATGAAATAACCATACATTCCCGTTGAAGTAAATGTTAGAATAAACGAGAGCCTTGTCCTCTAACAGGTGTTGGAACAAACGTAAGTCAGAATCTTTTGCTAAGCAGATGAGATAGAAGTTGCCATATCTTACCGCGATACTAAAATGCACAAAATTTATGCATAATTAAGATGCGACGGAAGATAGAAACTTGAATAGTTTAGTAGAACCTTAAGATGAATCAAGAAGACTTAAATTTTACAGAGATGTTAGACTAGATTAAAGTCAGTAAATTTTGCCAAGATTCTAGAGAAGATAAGGCCTGCTTCGAAATCTGACGAGCACAAAACTTGAAACATTTTCATAAATTATCATATGTAATAGTAAAATGACAGAAATGTCAAGAACACCACCCACTCAGGTTAACAAATTTCTCGTAACGGTATCCCCTGATGTCAACCGAGAAATCGAGCATCGAAATCGCAGTGAGGCAATCGATAGCACTTCGAAGATACTTTGCGGTGCATCGAGCAGGCTGGTAGTTCTGCACTGGCGTTGCAGCAGTCGGCTCAAGGTCACGGGTCTCGAGCCAGGGGGCTGGATGCACGGTGCTGTCAGTGAAAACTAGCCTCCAGGCCGCCGACGTTCGCGCGTTTAAAGCAACGATTCCGCCTCACGTCGGTCGCGCGTTTCACCAATTAATTCGAGGCAGCCGCGGCTAGGTCGATTCGCGTTCGTCGATGCCACGAGCGAACGCGAAATCGATCCGGTTCATTGAACCTCGAAGGATGAAGCAGAGGAAGAAGCAGAAGAAGCAGAAGAAGCAGAAGCAGAAGAAGAAGAAGAAGAAGAAAAGAGCAGAAGAGGGAGGGGGAGGAGCGAGCAAGCGTTCTCGATATAAATAATTCCGGACGAAATATCGACGATCGGATCGAGGGAGATACGACGACAAAGAGACGCTGCTTGGTCCGTCTTAAAAATTAACCGAGCCGTTCTCGAACAACAACCGCGAGCAGAAGGAGGCAGGGAGGAGTCAGGGAGGAGGCAGGGGGGAGGCAGGGAGGAGGGATCTCTGGAGAGCCGCTTTTCAAGTTATCGGAATCGAAAAAGAGAAGTGGACTGTGCGTTGTCCGAGCCATTGATCTCGACTCGTCGGAGAGAGGGATTGCCGCTTTTTCACCGACGTTTCCACTTCTCCGGCACAGTAGTCAGTCTCGGCGTCGACTGGAAGAAGCCAAGTCGATTAACCGAACATAAATACGTCTGTTAAGGGATCACGGGTCCCGAGCGGGTAAAAGTGGTCGCCATTGAACTCGTATCCCCGTCCGAGCGCGAGAACGAGCGGACCATGGAGCGGACCATGGAGCGGACCATGGAGCGGACCATGGAGCGGACCATGGAGCGGACCGTGGAGCGTACCACTCGCTCGCTCGCCCCTGCGTCCTTTTAATATTCGCCTTACATTTCCCGTGGACTCTCGAGGATGCGCGCTGACGAAAACAACCGGCAAAAACCCGCTAATCCTGTTTCCCGCGTTCGGACGTCGTTACATGTTGCAAGAATTATTATCATTATTGTGATTTTTATCGATAGGGCCGGCGAAGCGACTCGTTATCCGTTCTCCCAGCGAATCCCTCTCTCACTCTCTCTCGCTCTCTCCCGCTCTCTCTCCTACACCAAAGTAATATCCATCTTGCCTTCCTCCTTTCCAGCATCCGCGTTAAGTGATTACTGTTATAGTCGGGATCATTATCGACGCGAAATCACCAGGCTGACTTCTTCTAAATATAAATCACGCCGATCCTTTCGGACGATCTCCGATTCCGGCATTCCTCGACAGGTCTAATCGATCGTTCTCTCAGCTGGGAGAAAGTTGACCAACTATTGCATTCTAATCTTCGCGGAATTTGTCTCCAGACTAGGTGAGTAGAAAAGGAAGGTCCGTGGCCAGACACGCAGTCTGAAGATTACTGGCATAGTCAATTGGTGGTTTAAGATTTTTATGTTGGAATTCATTTAGACGACAGCCGTATAAGCATCGCAATTCTTTTAAGTAAGACAGCGAAAGTATGTCGTGATAGCCGGACGTGCAATTTCGATCGCGACTCATTTTCGCGATGAAATAAAAGCACGATAAGGCAGTGCCCGTGAAAAGAGTGACGAGCATCCGCGTGCACCTATACAGGGACAGGAAGCTGGCGGGCAAAAAGGCAGAAAGCAATCACGATCAGGCCCGAATATGGGCGAGTAAGGTCAGGGTGCGAACGCAGCTGAGAACGAGGAATGCCATTACGCGCGTTTCGAAGTCACCGCTCGAACAGGACCCCCTCTCCTTCATTCTCCCTCTAGAATTCCTTGTTTCGGCAAGTGTTCTGGAAAATTTCAAACTTACTTCTAGCAACGCGTCAGTACCTGTATTAGACCTGAGACTAAGACAAAATTACATTCCACTGACACTCACATTGAGATTAGACTAAAGTACAGAAGCGAACCAAGAGATGGACCCTCCAGAATTAGAACTTCCATGCCCCTAAGCCACTCTAGAGGTACGAAAAAAGCAAGAATGGGAAACGCGGAGGCTACGTTATCGGTCCCTATCAATATCGTTCGAATTTGATCCGGTTTGGGAAGAGGCGAAGAAAGCAGGGGGACGGTGTGTCCCGCCACCGTGCTACGTGCGGACGGCCGTTTAAAAGCGGGCAGTGATGCGGTGGATATATATCGCGTGTTTCGACCCAAGTGCAACGGGCCGAGAGCCGTGAGCGCGGACCGCGCGGACCGCGCGGACCGCGCGGCGTGCATCGCAATGCAGCGCAGCCAGCATAAAACAAGCTGCCATACATGGGGCGACCGTCAGCCGACTCCGGGTTATAGCAGGACCAGCTTGCTTCGAGCTCCGAAGCGAGACAGAGGGGAAACGATCGAAGCGAGACGGAGGAGGGATCGAAGATCGAAAGAGAGGGAGAACGGCGGACGAGGAGGGCCGAAGAAGAAGGCTCCTTCCTTCGCTCGTTGGTAGAAGGGACGGCAGGAGGATAAAGCCAAGACGGAGAGAGGAGAAGGGGGGAACAGAGGGAGAGACGGAGCGGTAAGAAGCAGAAAGAGAGGAGACAGTGGATGGGGGAGAAAGAGAAGAAATAGATAGGAGGGGTAGAGGGAGGAGGAGAGACAGAGAGTTGGTGCACCGTGTTATCCGCGAGTACATGCGCACTCGGAGAGGCCGTGTTCATGAAACCGGGCCTCTCTTCGAGATAAGCCAGCCACTCGCTCCTTACGAACACGGAGAGCACATGAAAAGGTCTCGAAGGTCCTCGACACCCTCCGCTGTGAGTCGATTTTCGTCGGGCACGAGAGGGAATACCCCACGGGGGATCCACCTAACTACGGACCAGAGCTTATCGATCATCGATCCTCGAATAATTATAAGTCGATGCGGATGTATATTAGTGGTAGAGATAGCTCGACCAACGACAACCAAGCGCGACGGCCCCTGCTCGCCAGGGAATTCATTTATCACCGTCTGACCTATTGTGACACTAGACTACTGCGCGCGCGAATCGATCTACGGAATGCTGACGATCTTGTACGTGGTAGAAGTAGAACCGTGGATATGATTGCGAAAATTTCTTTGCTCTAGTCGCAACAATTTCTGGGGTTCACTTTTTCCATTAATAGTCAGTTGTTGCTACAATTACGATTGCAACACGACCGTTCTCCAGCTGCAGATCTCTCGAGGCATGCAATTCTAATTCAGCTTATTCATCGTAAGCGACGTTCGACAAGGTTTGCTGTTACTTTCAAAGAGAAATTTTCAAGCAACATCCCTTGCAACAAACGCTCAACAGACTAACCCTCTAATTCTAAAAGACGGTCCACTCGGTCATTAGCCCTTCCTCGAGCTCGATCCCGCGCTCGATCCCGCGCTCGCGTGCTCGCGTTCCAGCCGATTATTCACGCCCACGCGTTGCACCGTGCGTACATGCCGGCCACTCTCTATCCGACAATTAATCTGCCATTAAAAGCGAACGCAAAAATGCGATCGTTGAATATAGCGACGCGTCCTTCGTCCCCCCTGACAGCTGAAGCTCTGGTACGCGCTCGTTTACACGTGTTACGCGACGCGGCCATTGTACCCCGCGCGATCGATACTTAATCCGCAATTAATTAGACAGGAAAATTGCATTTTATCGCGATGACAGTGGTCGCGCGCGCGGCGCGCAGGCGAGCAGACAAGCAGGCGCGTGGCGCGTCGCTCGCGCGACAACGATTAATTCGAAAGCACGCGTAAGTCAGTCGGCTCGTCTGCGGCGCGTTTCTTCGTCGAGATCGAATTCCCCGTAACCTTGTAAAGCGGCGGTTACACGCCGTTATACGGTATCGGCGAAGGTGTCGAAGCCGAGGGCTCGCGCTGCACGCCCACGCGCCGAACCGACAGATGGATTAGACAGATACATACGCTTATTGGCTTTCGGTGCGCGCTGCTGCGCTGTCTTCTAGGCGGCGCGAAGGATTAATCTCCTTGTAGAACGGAAGTCGTTCGCGAGCGGCCGCGCCACGCCGCGCCGCGCCGAGGAGAATTCGATCGAACAACGCTTATTCTTGCTGGGCTCGAATTAATTGGAACGGGGACACCGAGCGAGGTGTTGCGGTTTCCGGGGTTACCATTCACGATTGTCACGCGTTTTGGGTTACTTGCGGTGGATCTTAAGGCAAGTACAAGGTGACCGTATACAGGGTGTTTGACAGCAGGTGTCACAAATTTTTAAGGTTGATTCTACATGTCGAAGCACGATGATAGTAGAGAATGACAAAACTGCGTTTAAGGCATCGTTTCAGAGTTATTCATTCTCTTACGTCTTATTCTACTGCCGACATGCAGTAGCTATGAGACACAGAGAAATCAGTAGAATAAATCCCAGGTCAGACACCCAGAAATTAGTGGAGTAAGTCCCCAAGCTAGGTGCTCAAAAATCAGTAGAATAAGACCCAAGTCAGACACATTTTATTTTTGCATTTTAGCCGTTTCCTCGGTACCTAATTTATAACTCTGTAAGGAAGCCTCACACGCAATGTCGTTATTCTTCATTTTCGTTTTCCTTTAGCATGTAGAATCGTTTTTTAAAATTTCTGACACCTGTCGTCAATCACCCTGTGTATGAAGAATAACTCTGCGTAGATTGGAATCTGCTGGAGAGTGTCTAAAGGAACCCTTAGTTTCAAACTGAAGCTTCTACAAATTATGATTCTTTCTTACGATTCCATTGACATTAAAAATGAATAGAAGGAATGCGTTTCATTTTCGCTTAGACTCAATCTTGTTTGTAATTTGTTCAAAGATTGACGAGATGTGCTACTTCTATTATCTATTTCTGATTTCATTGATACAAAAACCACCTGACAGTCGCACAATAATCTCTCCTGGAATGCGCTTTCTTTCAAAAGGAACTATCATTTGTACTTGACAAATAGAACAGCGCCGAGTTACATCCCTTCTCCCCATCGTTTGCGGTTAATATCGCAACGAGTTCGACCGCTATTTATATCACCTTATTAACGAGAACATTATAGCAGCCTTGACATTTCTTCAGCGAATGCGTGCGATAAACAATATATTACGATGCCAGCATCGTTCCAGCCCAACCTAAACTGTCGCCTTGAACCTCACCGGCGACAGGAGCGTCGTTTCAGATAAATCCCTGCACAATAAAACTTTTCCTAGCATTAATAGCGCTATAATAAACCTCTTAGATCTACTCGTACCTGGATCAAAAAACCAAGGATTCCAATTTATTCATCTACTCCATTAAAGTCATGAATTCTAGGTTTATTAGACAGAAAAACACGATTCGAAATACGATGAGAATATCGATTGATTCTTTCGGTTGCAGTAGACGAGTTCTACAGTGACTTTAGATCCGAAGAGATGTAGATCCATCGCAAGGGAGACATCCAGGTCGAGGGATAAAAGTAGAAATCGACCTAAACGCGACAGATCTATTCCTCTATTCATCGCTCTTGCTCCTGTCGCGCTCGTTCCCTTGCCCCCGATTCGATTTGTCACGTGCGAGGAACACGAGACGAATGCCGCTGCGAGGGAGACTTCTGCTTCTGTGTGAATACGCTATCGATCTGATATCAACCACCCGGATAAATCTCCTGTCTAGACATCTCACCTATCTAAATCTTTCAAGGACAATTTTCCTATATTTGAATGAGATTTCCGTATTTTCTTCGCGAGAATGCTCCAGAAACTGATTAACCCCATACAAAGTCCACTAAAATAAAAAAAACTGGCCAAGTTTAAAAATTATATAATTTTCACCTGCAAATAGAGCTTATGGAACGAATTACTAGCTAGCAAAGAACCGAAACATAAAAAAAAGAGAGAGACTTAAAGAGGAGGCAGTTAGATACCTATTTGGCGAAGTCGATCGAACAATGCTCGATCAGGTGAACGATACGGGTTTGTCTCGACGCGATCGGATTTGGGAGCAACGGAGAGGAATTCGAGCGGGCGTAGGCGACAGTGAAAGCAGCGTTACTTAATACCCCGTATCGCCGCTCGTAAATAACAAAGACCGCGCGCGTTACCAATGGTCCGGCTCACTTTTGTCGTCCTGTTGCGCACGTACGTTTAAGGCGGCGACTCGCGACGGCTAACGAGAAACCGTGGCTCGCGAGACCACGGAAAACGAAAGTCGAAGAGACAAATTGCGGACGTCGAGGAATACGCGTTCTCGACCCTTTGTCCTTTCGCAGACGGTGGTCCTTTCGCGGAACAACTTCACCAGATATGAGTGTTCCTTAAATGGCAGCCGCGTCCCCGGTTCGCGCATGTGCACCAGTCAACAATTCCTGATTACAAAACGTGCCAACATATAAAATGAAATTTATCGCGCAGTGCCTTGTCCCCTTTTTCCCCAGCGGCTGATTCAGTTTTTATCTCTATCTTCCGCGCAAGAATCTTCCACAAAGATTTCAGCCCATCGCGAATACCAGAGGCCGCGAATTGGCATCGCGTCGCGCAAAAGTCGCTGCTTCCCGTCCAACTCGGCACAAAGTGGCGAGAGCCGGTTGATTAATGGGGCAGCCGCGTAAAGAAGAAACGGATTAAGTTCCAGTAAAATAATTAATTTCTTTCGGTCGATGCTGCCCTGGACCATCGTCGTTTAATCAGGATCATCGGGAGGCACGACCTTCGTCGCGGCGATGGCTCATTAATAAAAAGAATGCGCTCGCGCTCGCGCTCACGCTCGCGCGGCACGCATTTCCACCGCGATCTCGGCCTGGCGCCGTGTAAATCGAGGAACCCGCGTGCACTCGCTGTGCCCGAGGGGACAGCTTTCAAGGTTGCGACCGATCATCGTCCCACCAAGCTTCTTCCATTCCCCCCTTGGCCTGTCCGCTCGAGGAATCGCCAAGGAAAAAGCCGCGCGAGGGGATGCGTGTGGTACGGGAGAAAATGACGCGAAAGCGACGTTCCTCCGCGGTTTTTCTCCCTCTTCTTGCCATGTAAAACGCGAAAACGTAGCCCTGAATTCCGCAGCCGCGAGCGAGAACCGGTGCATCGAGTTGCAAACGAAAAACGAGGCTTGCTTTTTACGCGGACGCTACAATGTCGGCGACACCGCTTCCGTTCACACGGGAGCTAATTTCACACCTTCAACGGTGCATTTTCTATATACCTTTACAGGCCACTTGATATTGAAGTTGAGCGATTCAAGTAAGCAGCTGCAGAAACTAAAAATCCATACAATAAAGAAATTTGAAAAATTTGAAAATGAGAGAATTTGAATGCTTATTTAAAATATCCATTATCGAGCTATATAAAAAATACCTAATCTAAAGTGCTCTGAACAATTGTCCGTACCAATAAGCCTCACCTCTTCTCGCGTTTCTCGCGATTGTTGAACCGAGACGATCTCCTGTGACCCGCGAACACCCCCGGTTCGAACTTCTTCCGTCGCTGGTCTCCGTTTCCAGCAAAAGCGAGAGTTACTCCCACGCGAAGGGAGGACGCGCATAATATCCCTTTCCTCCTAGCCATTAGCGTCCGATCGTTAGCCAAGTGCTATTTCACGAGCGGAACGCAAACGATCCTGCTCACAATCCCGCCACGAGCTAGCGTATCCGACGTACAGGATCGTCGAAGGGCTTCAGAGTGCGTGCATGCGGCTGCATATCCGTTTTTACGCCGGATACGCGCGCCCATGGACGTTCCTTCTCCTTCTGCCTCCTTTTGCACCGCGCTCGTAATTCATATCGTAGCTGCCTTCCAAATTATCCGTAGCGAATATTCTTATATGCATAATGCTACTCATTACCGGACTCTGGATATTTTATGCAAATGCACTTTTTCGTTACGGATGGAGGAAGCGGTCGGGGTTGGAGATTCGTTCGAGACGCGGCTGTGATGGATGGAGAAGATTAAAGAGGGCGGGTAATTTTAGTGTAAAGAGTGAAGACAGGTTTCAAGATCCGTGACATTGATTTGGGACCTCGTGACACTGATTCCTAGGCATTAGCAACGAAGAACTTGGAGAGCTGCTGCTATTAGGAAGCCTACTAGCTGGTCCTGATAAGTGGAAACCAGACCACTCGTCGCTATTTTTCTTTGCCCCTGCAGCAGAAATGAGTTTCGCCAGCAGTTCTCTTCGAAAACCGTCAGAATGTAACCCGACGACCCCGATCCACGCATTCAAAGCCACTTTTGGGCCAGCGCGAGGCCAACGGCAGTTGAGCCAGATATCGTGCAACAGATGCAGCGATAACCACACATGTGCGTGGCTCGCCACGAAGAAAAGAGGTTCAGCGCGGCCACTCCGTTTGGCCGCATTCTATTTCTCTCGTTTACTCTCTCGTTCCGTTTTCTTTCATAGCACATGAATGAACAGGCCTGGGCGGAAGTAGGTTACTGTTACGTCATGCGCGGCAACATGCACATGCACGGAGCCAAGATCGTTTCTCGCTCATATTAGACCAGATCCGCCGCCGATAGACTAGCTCACGGAGAAAGTAATTAGAGAGAAAGAGAGATCGCCTGGCGAGATGCGGCCCCTCGTTTCCGCTCTGCTAAATTCAAGGTTACCCATTGTCGGGATACTCTTCTCGTGTATCCTCTGCACTGTTCGTGCTCACGTTTCCTCGCGTTTCCTCGCGTTATCATAGCCACCTGTCGCTGCTCGCATACATCATTCAAAAAATAACAAATTAAATTATTCTCAGGCTTACAACGCGAGACAGAGTAGATAACTCTTGGTACCAATCGCAGAAAATAATATTCCTTCAGTCATAAATTCGCGAGACCACTTTCTCATAACACTCTCCCTCTCCTTCTTCCTCCGTCTCGCTTGTGTCTGACCACGAACAGCACAGGGTTTCGGTGGCTGTTAGCTAGGCGAGCTCGAGTCGCGACTAAATATGCATATTCCTCGGCGCGCTCGGTGTCTCTGGTGCACGCTGGAAACACGTTTCAGGATATCATCCGAGGCGAACAATGGGGAATCAAACAGGGAACGTAGGCGCGCAGAAAACGTTAGGCTAGAATGGTTCTGGCTGGCCGGTCGCCGTTGCAGAATGCGGTTGACATTTCTCGGCAAGTAGAGCGTTACCCCGCGCAGAACCGATCGAGCCGATATTCGCCAACCAGCCACCGCGCCATTTGCTATCGTCACGTATCGACCATCTCTTGCCAGAAAAACGCTTCCACGTTTTCTCTTCTTCCTTGGAGAGCTTCATGATTAATTGAACGATTGTCTAGAAGAAGCGGGAAAGTTACATTTCCTAAAGTCTACAGGAAATCTTAAATATAATTCATTGCTCAATGTAGCAATTAAAGAATAAGCTGAAAAAACCACATTGGGTACGAAAGCCCAGAAAGAGTATTTCTGACAATCGAAAAGTCTGTAACATATATCCCTCTTATAGACACCAACATATAAAGTGTTTCAAAACCATTGGTTGAAAATTCAACAGAGCTTTCTACGAAACAGCAGACGAAGGAAGAATATCCTATCGCAAAAGGCAAATTGCAAATTCTTATCGCAGGAGGGCGATGAGATCGAGACGCGACGAAGATCATTCGACGGGCGAGATCACGTTTCGGGATACGTCTATCAATCGGATCGTGTCGCCACGCAGCGACAGTCATTTGCAGGCAACGAAATCGGTCGAGACATATTTCTTCGAGTGTAACGCGAGACTCGGGGCGATCGTGACATAATGAAGATAGTATGTAATGACGGAGACCGTACACTTTTCAGGTCAGCTTCCTGCCACGTCGGCGACGCTGATGGATAGTCTGGTTGCATGTCTGACGTGTCGAAACATCTGTTCGATAAAGAATTATTAATCGCACGCCCGGCGAAACTATCTCCCTCCCACTCGCTGAAGTTCAGCGCGCAGAAAGTAGAATATGAAGCTGTTGTAGTGACAAAAACGAGCACTGTGCTTACGTTGAACATAAAGCCGCGATTATACTTGAAGAAATTTATCGATGCAATCTGGTTTTGCTTTATACTCGGGTAGCGAACAATGTTGCATACAACAGGTAGCAACATGAATTTCAATGGCCTGTCTGGCGAGTTAAGTCGCAATTACGCTTGAAAAGTGTGCTATCTATGCAATACAGTTGCGAGTTGGGATAGTAAGCTTGCTACCGATAAATGGTGATGTCTATTTTGTAGCCAGGAGGATTAGCATAAGCAGGCAAAGCTAAGGGAAGTTACAGTCACGAATACGCTTGAAAGATTACTAAGTCGATTTTATGTTGCATATTTACTTCACTCGAAACTAAAGACTTCATCTTATGGTAATGGAATTTTTGGAGGCAAAAGATGATAGTTTAGGTGCAGGCTTGAAAGTGAAGCTGGGACCGTTGGTCGAGTCTCAGCTGCGCGAAAGCGAAGAGAATCGTAGCATCCCATTGAGGCGAGCGACAAAACAACGGGGCAGAGGATCATTACATAAACGACGGTAATTCGTACCGTCCAAGTAATTAGCTAGCTGCGTCTAGAGGCCGTATTTTGCAACTGTTTAATAGCTCTAGCAAAAAAGTAGTCGAGGGACCCTACTTTGCTTTCTTACGCAGAAGATTTACGAGAGAGTTCACATGACGCGGTCGCTTACAACGTGGCGCAATCGGCAAGGTCAAAAGGTCACCGTGCAACGGCTTTTTAATCGATTTGCTAAGTACCCTGTTGAGTATTACAGAAGAAAATCATTTACGAGAGTTCCTCAAAAACGCGTGAGCTACTAATTCAACCGTCTAATGAGAAAGAATGCGATCACCAGTTTTTACTAGCACATACTTATATTACCAGACTACTTTTACAAACAACCCACAAGATTCGATCAAACCTCCATGTGTCTCCAGCTACAAAGACACCAGGTTTCCAAATAGACCAAAGAAGAATCTAAACACAGAACTAACTCCACGCATAAAGCAGCGCTTTGAAGGCTTGTTCCTCTCAGACCATGTTAATCCTCCTCAGCAGAGGAGAGTCTGGCAAGGCGTTAATTTCATCTTTTAACCTTTTAACAGCGTCAGTGTGAGCCACGATTTTTATGTAACACTTTGTATCTCTCTACAGAACGAAAGTAAGGTCTAACAAGCATCGGGATGCAGGATGCAACAGGCTGGTGAATCCTCCGCTGAGTTTTCAGACTCTGTGGATAGTCAACGGTCACGATACTGTCGGGACGTAGAAGCCGATCATCAATTTCCTGCTATAACGTCGATCTTATCTGTATGGAGCACAGCGAATGATCGATCGAGGGAATCGAAAGAATGTTCGACGAGAATTTTGATGTCAAGCGGTTCCCGTGTAGAGCCTTCAAAACGGCTGCTTTTCCGTAATCGTTTCGCGCAGGAATACACGCGATAGGTCAACAACACTCGACACGGTGCTCGGGATTCTATCGGCGGCGCAGGAAAGTGTGTCACATTGGTCAGAATGTGAGAGAGACCCAGGCAGCCGATTGCGCAAAACGCTTAAATCTCTGAAACGGGTATATAACGGGTATCCGTTCAGTATGCCACGAAGAGGCACACAATGTGCAGCCACGGCTACAGTTGTAACACTTTCCTGAGCGCTCCTCGCGACCGTCTTATTGTTAGATCGTTACATATGTATGTACCCCGCGTGTAACGCGCTTGTTCCAAGGAATCGACCATTTTCACTCGACATTCTCGATGTATTCGTGTACGAGGAGCACTGAAGAAAGGGACTGGCTGAAACTTCTATCCCGAGGAATTCAATTCTCCAGCCGGAGGATTAAAATCGAATTAAAGGCGGAAGAAGGATAATTAAAGAAGAATAGGCATCGATATCTAGAGTCCAAGTTAATAATAGACGCATTTCAGCGTCTGTGAGAAAAAAGAAGTCTCGAGATATATTACGTATCTTTTTGTCGGGTTCACGCTTCGCCAAAGGCCCAATGCGTCTGGGCCTGACCACCCACCCTATCCCATAGATCAGACGACGCATTTCTGGCTTTCGGCCCCCATCCTTCGATACATTCTTCTCCCCATCTTTCGGCGGAGCCACGATGTTTCTGTCAGCTCGCTTTTGTGCGAACCTATAACTTCCTTCGAGGGACCACCTAGATCTAATCGAACGTGGCATTCGAGAGGGCCCATTCCGCGACAGACCGTTTCATCTTTCGGTATCGAAGGGTCGCCTCTGATCCAGCCGAACCCTCGATCCTCCTCGACTTCCAGGAAGCGGACGGAGTTCGATTTTGAAGGTGAACCGGATGGATCTGGCGGACGTGCCAGACGCCGCAGTCACTTTTGGGGATTCTGCTGAATGCCTTCGAGTGCGGTATTCGATGGCATTCTAATGGAGTGGTGGGTCGAGGAATATGTAAATGAATAGAGGATATGTAAATAAGGCAAGCGCTACTTTAATGGAATATTGTAGCCGAAGAATTTGCAGATAGAGATATTCTAATGGAATTTGGAAGTAGCAAAGCAGAAGATTAATCGAACACTCAGGTCTTCAAATCGTTAGTGACACGAATCACGGGTAAGCGAATGCTGACGACAGCGTTAGACACCTGTTTAACAACCAGTTCTAAAGCATTGTTCTACATACAACTAAGGCAGTCGGTATACGTGACACTACTTTCTGGAAACCGGATAGGAATTCATCGCACACCAGGTAGCTCGGTCTAAAACAGCGTCCCATAGTCTAGCGCTGAAATTAGCACAGAATACCGTTTTTTAACCTAGACACAAAAACCGGTAAAGAATCACGGACATCTAGCGAAGGTATTCCCTTCGCTTTGGCCTCTTGTTCACTGGCCCAAGGAAACCTACACCTCGAAGAAGAATCTCAAACTGCAACAAAGGTTCTAATCATATCCTTCTAACAACACTCGCAAGTGCGACAAGAAAATCCCCAGTTATCGTCTCGGCTTGGCTAGTCTAACACTTGAAACATCCTGTAATAAGCTCCTGCGGAGAGCTCAGCCATAAACGTTGTCCTCCAGGAGCCAAGGATTCATCTACTGTTTTATTAACACACGCCTGCGTATTCCTCGCGCGGCCCCTCCGTTTAATAACAATAATTCCTAACAATTCCTCTGGTCTGCTTTGGAGCGGCGCAAATGGAGAAACTCTGTTAGAGGTGTGCTGAGAAAAGGTGGTTTCCTTCTCCTCCGTTTAAAATAGAGCAGCGTAAATTACCCAGGGCTTTTACCTGTCTCGAATTGCGACGCGGGCTGCAACACGTGAGCCCGACGAGAGCTGGCCGCGTATTATCCGCGAAGGTCGTTACGCGAACGCTGCACTGTGTCAAACGGCTAGGATTGCCGAGTGCAGAGAGAAAATAAAACGGGGGCAACCAGAGAGGCTAGACTCTGTCGAGGTGAGGAAGAAAGAGCTGCTCCATTGTGCGCTTCGTGAAATCTCAGACAATCCGCGGCCGGAGCGAGTCCTCGGGGCACACTCGTCGCGGATTACGCCCCGTTAAATGACAAAGGTCGCTGTGCACGTAACTCGTCTCGCTAGACGATTATCGGGATTGTGCCGTGTGAAGGTGCATTGAAACTGGATCGAAGGAAACGGAAGGTTCGGGGATTATTGTGATGCGAGATAAATAGTTTCTCCTGGAGTGAAAGTCTGGAGTCTATTTGTTTAGGTTGAGAGAGGTACGCGAAGGTGAAATAAAAAATCGAAACAGGTATACGTAACGCTCCACCGTAACGATGCACTTTCCCAGATGATGTCTACGCCACTATGCGAGGGATGCACGGAAGAAACGCAGCCAAGGGGATCAAAGACGCGTAAAAGAGCGCAGGAAACCACGGGGGTAGGAAAGGCAGCCAGGTAGAGAGCTGGATGCGCATTTAAACTACACTCGAAACTGTTTCTCGGGCATATAACCGACATTATGGGAAGGCAGAGCAAGCTGATCTCGCAACCAGAGTTACGTTCGACTGCACAGTGCTCGCTGCTGCTTACACCCTCTGGGTGACGTTCTCAGTGAGGCTACATGAAAACAGGTAATGAGAGGAACGAGTAAATGGAACGCAGGAAAAAAATCAACTTTACTGCTCGACCCTGTTTCCAAGTGGAAACTGTATTGTCTGAAGCAGTGCTAAAAATGACCGAGCAAGACCAGGAAAATAATTCTAAGCCGTGGTTATTATGTTAGACACAGCAGGTATTGTTATTGCAAATGGAATTTCTATGGAAACAAGACTGGAGCGATATTGCAGGAATTATATAACCTCTTGTTTCCCCTATCAACGCCCTTCCGCTGGGACAAACACCCTATTCTCTATTAACAACGACCGAGTTTCGCACACTTAAGGAGCACTAAACGATTCTTGGCCCGGTTATTAAGCCTCATATCCTGCGCCTGAGCGATTTCTCTCGTTAGGGAAAAGACATCCCGCTACCTCCTTCTCACGCGAAATCGAGCATAGCCGTAACAAAACGAGATTACGCCGCTCTGAACCGATTTGAATGCAAGAACAAACCCAGCCAATTACCATGACAGGGGCTCGCTGACTCTGATCAGAGCTAAGCATCCAGGAGAACGTGTCGACGAAATACCCAGAGACCCAATTTGTCCCGCAACGACCGACGATTAATATTAATTTGCCCCAGCGTAATCGTGTGCATCTCGACGTCGTAAAAAACCACGTACCGTCGCTTCCTGAGCTCGTTTCTACGCTCCACGGGACAGTGATTATCGTTTCTGCGTAGCTAGCTCTGCATTGTCAGTGTGCCGTGGAAAAGAGCCACAAAAAGTGCTGTTTGTTACGCAACAGTGGAGTCTGATGAATACCAAGTATTGACAGATGGTATTGAACTTTGATTAGATGTCTGATTACGACGAATCCTACGACGATTTTTCGCCAAGTGATCGTCAGTCAAAGTTGACCAATTTCTGCCCAAAAGTTTTCTGCGTCAAATTTCTTTGAGCAGTGTACTTATTTGAACCAGTTCGCAAGAAGACACTTTCGAGGAATGGAAATTCAGAAGTTTTCAGTACTTCATTAATTTAGTCCTAGAAGATCCGTTAATGATCCATCTCGAACGTTAAGAACACTCCTTAACCAGATAAATATGACTCTGAAACGACAGTTTTTCGCCAGCGGGACGTCTTCCCTTACACACAGATGCTAAGTGAACCGACCACGCCCGACTGGCTAATCGTTACACCCCTCTCCCCTTCCTACCCTGATACACGCTGGAATATTAATTAAGCCGCGCGATTAATAAAGAAGACGAAGCACGGTGGCTGGTTAAGCGCGAGCAGAAAGTTAGCGGCGTCCATTGCGACCGGCTAGGCGCCACAGTTATCGTAATTATTGTAATTGGCGTTTACGAGGGCCATGAAGAGAGTCGCTGGTCCGTTGGTCCGCTCCTCGGGAGCATCCGAGCGGAGAGGCGACTCGATCTTCCGGTTCTTCGGCGATCGAAGGTCGCTCGGTGCCTCGTGGATCTAAGTGGAAGAACTCCTTGATCTCCTGACAACGCTGCTTCGCTCGATGAGAGTTATTAGGCGAAATGGAACTATCGTTCGATGTAAAAAATAATAAATTGTCAATCGAGAGAGAGATGATGCTTATTTTCTAGAGTAACGAGAAAAATTCAACTGCAGACGAGGAGTGGGGTATTTCAAAGTATCGTAAAACCTGAGTTTTGTGAACTACTGAGGTTCTACTGAAAATTAACGAAATATTTGAGATTGTGTAGCTTGGGCGATGTAGGAATTTTGTGTTATCTTAATTTCTTAAATTACTGAAAAGCTTTCGATTACTTTAATCGCTGGTAATCAGTGAAATGATCTTACAATAATTTGGAACACTCATTTTATAGTCTATTTCTCCACAAAACCGTCACTCCTATTCCAAGAAAGATTAACTCTTAATACAACACTTTTTTTACGATCACTTTTTACGCAAACTCCCTATCATTTCTAAGAAAAAAAGCACTGGTGCTAAGGAGAGAATGTATTAATACATTTCGTCTAAAAATCCCGTCGAGCGTAACGTGTTTAGCACGATACGAATCTAACGCGATGATGTAACTTGTGGTAATATATTAACGAGTCCAAGTTATAAGAGCACGAAACCGGTTCACAAAGCGTTAACAAACTATTTCAGATCGTCCAACATAAATTAACGTCAGTCCAGCTTTTCCTCGACCGAACTGCCGCTAATTTCGCGTTAAAAAACCGCAACAATAATCAGGAACAAATCTTTGAGCACGAAAAAAAGGGCTCGCAAGAACCGCTATACAGTTTCCAACGATCTGGGGAGGATCGCTTGAAAACGAGAGTCGGCTCCAATTTATTCGCGCATCGCGGAAATTACTCTAGCGTGGAAAGTCGGTAAGCGTCCAACTAGCTGGTCACAGTTCGATGAACCGAGGAATACCCAGAAATTCTTCAAACTACTTGCGAATTAGAGTTGTACAATGGAACTAGACCGCTAATTAAGGGAAGCAATTTGTTGCTATGGATAGGAACGAACTTGCCTATGTTACCTACATACTGATACGAATTTGATAAGCTTCTTAATTATACTTCATATTGCAAATACACAGAATTTTTCCATCAGCGAAGAAGCGATATCCCTATTAAACTCTTCATTAATTCATCCGCTTATTCCCACGGTCACAACTCAGATCCACTTAGTAGTCTTATCAGCGAAGTTTCCCTGACGATAAAAATCTCGAGCAACCGTCAATCTAGGATCGCCTGAAACCAGGAATCGAGATTCACCCGATTCACCCGATTCACCCGATTCACCGGACATCCCCTGGAAACTTGTTCGATTTCCCAACCGAGACGGGCGTGCAGCTAATTAATCACTCAAGCGACTGGCAATTATTCAGCTTCGATAACCGTGAGAGCCCAGCGGAAAGCGGGGATAGTATCAAGCGAGATTTTCTGGTCAAGCGATCGGCGATCCCCCTGCGCGAGCGACCGATATCGCAATAAGAAGCTGTTCACCTTCGCGAAACCGATACACACCGCGGGTACCAATTGATAAATGAGATCGGTGGCTAGCGGACTGCTTCCTTGCCCCCGTGGCAAACGATCACAGCGCGCGACCCTCTATCCGTTCACGTAAACTAATTCAATTGGGTCTCGAAACGAGACCTATCCCCCCCTTCGTCACCCCCTCGACACGCTGCTGATCGAATCGAGCGGGGGCTCGATAAGAATCGCGGAAAATAAACGATGCTAGCCGGCGGCCATTTCAAGTGCCGCCGCGCCGCGGCGCCGTGTCCTTGCGCGCATTCAAATCACCGGTGTTAACCACCGCTCCGACGGCTATTGAGACATTTATCACCCCCTCTGTAAAAGTCGAAGACACAAGGTATGCCGCGGGTAGGGCAAGCGGGGAGCCACGATCGAATGAATTCGATTTTCAAGTGGCTCCAAAGCTCTCGACGCCTCTCGTTCCAGGGGAAGATCGCTTTGTATTGGGGGTGTCTGGAGAGAAGTGACACGATACGATTTACCTAGGTGTTTCTTAACACGTGGGAGAAATTGGATGAATTTATGAGCATGAAATGGAATTTCCATCAAGAGAGGAGAAGAGAAAAATGAATGGGGTCATAGTGTATTATTTGTTGGAATGAAAGATTAAAATTCGATCAGTCGAAAGAATTTTCTGTATGACTTAGAGCCTATACCGCAAACTATATAATACTGAGAAACACCTCGCGAATATCTGAAGAGATATGCTGATTAGTTTTAAAACTGCTATAGAACTTTCCTTTAATACGCGTCCTTAAAATATGACGCTATTTATAAGGTAAGTATTCCTAGGCGTAATGAACACTCTTGCAGATATATTCCCAACAATTCAATTACTTTTCCATCAAGATGTCAATCAAGATCCTACACAGGCATTATGAAACGACTGCCTTTAATGGCTAATTGAATTTCGAATGAATTAAAAGTTTTTCACGACTACGCCCGAGGAATTCTCGTATGCCGTGAATTGCGATCACCGTGTTCGCGTTAATTCTCCATATCGGGGTGCAGGGAAACGGGGACCAGTTCTAATTAGTATCCCGCGATAGTTCCCTTCGCCTTTATCTTATCGCGTAATACGCCAACAATGTTCTCGTTATCGTTGGCTCGCGGACGAAACCGACTCGCGTAATTCGGTTTTAACGCGCATCCCTGTAATCGTGAACCTGTTATCGAGCGACAAGCCGGACGAAGGGTACGCAAACTTTCTGAAGGAATCGCCGAGCATAAGTGGGATATCCGAGGCAAAGAGAGCGAGAAGAGTTCGCACGTTTAATACCACTCCTTTTGCTCAATTCGTCTTTCCTCCCGATTCTCTTCGCTCCATAAATCCCCGATAGAACCTTTCCTTAATTGTTCTCAACTCTCACTGTTTTCAGAAAGCTAATTTTAGAACAAATTATTGGGTACCTAGTTACGTAGAAAATGCTCCCTTTCGTGGAGAGAGAAGACTTAAATTGGACACTCAAGGTGTTCGAAAAGATAGATCTTGTGAGATTCTATCTTCCAAACACTTCGAGCCTCCACTGAATACCCAATATTCGGACGCTTAAGATGTCAAATGCCCCAGTAAATAAACACCTAATAATACCTAGAGAAGATACTTGAATTATGACTCATTAATAGCTGAGTATACCTGCTATTTTACGATGCTACTTTTTATCTATAATTACACTAGAATTTAAGTTTAGAATTACATAAAATTATCGCTGGTGTCCAGTTATCGGGACACAGTCAGCTATTAGAACATTTACCTTACAAAGACTATCCTTCCACTCTTGTACACCACGTATGCAATATTTCACCTTATGAAATGTTCTCTACGTCTACCCTGAAGAAAGACCCACCGTAGAGTGGCATCGTCTCATTCGTACCTCACAGATGCTGCCTCCTACCTACCTTTTTTTCTCGGGGTCGCGTATTACAGCAGGAGCGTATCATCAAGGCTCCTTCGAGGAATCGCGAAGGGCCACGGGGCCCTTTTACGGCCGCTCGGGCCCAGCATCCCCACTAACAATGTTTGTTATGGCGGACGTACGTCGCGGAATGTACACATTATATCATTACGCATTATTACCCATTACATAGCTCGTTACACCCCGTGTACATATCGTGTATTACGCTAGGCTAGACCTGCCAAGAAAAACTGAGGGATTTCTCTCTGGGCCGTTGATGGGACCCTCGTGGGACCATTACCATGCGCTGGCTACGCGCGCGCGTAATACGTGGCGCGGGCTACGTCTAATTGTATAGTAAATAACCTTCGTAAATTACATGGATAATCTTCAATGCCGAGGAGAGTCGCATTGTGTGATACCTATCGTGCCGTCACATTCAGCTTCGAGCGATCCAGCAGTCTCTTTTCTCTCCCTTCCTTGTGATGGAACGACGTTAATAGAAATCTTGCCGAGACTCGGATATTGGTATTTCAAAACGTCCGTCTCTGAGAAAGGTATACCTTTCGATACGGGGAGAGAATAGCTAACGACGCTTATTGACTCCATTTCAGAGTCGTCTACGTGGAATCTGAGCTTATTAAGGGTTATTCAGACACTGGCGCCTCTGGGAGAACTTTTCGCGATGCCAGACGATACGTAGGATTGATAACAATATATTTTCTTTGAAATACGTATTTTTAGAGGCTTTTTATCATTTTAAGGTCAGACGATGATAGCTTCCTTTTCGATACGCATCGATAATAAGTGCAAAAGTTTCAAGGGTAAAGAATAACGACAGCGATAATGCACTATCGTGCTGATAATATCTGAAAAACAAGCTGATATTCAACCACTATGCACCGACGCTCGATAACACAGTCCTTCCATAGAAAAATGCAATCGTTTTTTCCAAGAACACCTTCGACTATATTCCCAATTCCCTACTCCAATATTTTACGAGGCATTACCCCTGGATCGCGATCAAATCTTTCGTATCTCGGATCTCGAACAAAGAGCCTGACTCCAGATACAATGGGTTTCATTCAGCGAGCTCGGCGCGCGTCTCAAAAGTTCACAGGACCGCGAAACAGCTTTGGAGGATACAACCCGGAACATGGAGCGGTCCGTTGCGCAACCGTGTACAAAACCTTCCAGCGTAACATTGACTTTTTCAAGTGTAATTGCCGCTCGCGCTCCGATTACTAATCGACGCCACGGTGAACGTGACACACATTCGATTTGAACCTCGGCGGCGCGGCACTCGTGCGCGCAGCGTTCACGTATTCACGGGCCATTGTCCGCCACGATCGCGGAAAAAAGTTGCGGGAAAAATCGTGACTTTATCGTGCAGCCACTGAATATTACCGCTGCTCGCGGAAAACTGTAATCGCGGAGGAAAGTACACCACTTGTGGGAAACTTATCTGCTGGCGATGTTTTTCTGCTACATCGATCTCCTCGCGGATTGGCAACGGGATGCTGCTTTCATGGGGTTCGAATGTTACGCGATTCTACAGAAACGGGTACGCAGATGAGTAGATAGGAGAATCCGGATTCGCAAACCAGTCCGGTTCAGGTCATGTATTAACAGTTAATAATAGTAACGCATAATTGCGATGTTCTAATATCGGAAGCGACCGCAAAAACTTCGACCGCGCGCATTACACGTCTGCACGTAACCTATTACGTTGTATCGAGGCAGCTGATGGAATTTAAAAGTCGGAACACTGAGAAACACCTATAACAATCGAATTCCTTTTAATTGATGCGCTGGAACGTTAATTACCCGGATGAATGGAAACGTCTTAGTTTGCTGGAATGATAATAGTGTACTTGCTTTAAACCGATTGTAATCGGGAATGTGGGTAACATGAGGATATTGATAATAACGAATAATAATGCTCCAGAGTCCAGGTCACTGATGAGCGATGATACCAACATTTCAGAAGGATAATAGTTACAAGTATTAGCATTCTCGAAATCCCACGTTCGGGAAAACTAATAGTTCAGAGTAGGAAATTTTAGAAATTCAGTGTTTCAAAAATTCAATATTGTGGTGTGTTTAGCTTCGCCGATGTAATGATGAGGTAGCATCAGTCGACAAAAAGAAGAGTCATCCAGGAAAGGATACCATAACTATCCATTATACATCCGAAAGCTTCAGAGGGCGAATGAAGAACGAGCAGAGGCACGTACGGGACGAAGAGATGAATTTCGAACGCTGATTAACGCGATCCTCCATGGTAGGGCGGACCACTAACGGTAAGGGAGCAAGAAAAAGAAGAGAAGAAAAGAAGAGACGCGAAGAAGGGAAGATCGTCGGCCTACCACGCTCGGTTTTACGATCACCTTGTAAGACGTGAGAGTTGCTCCCTCTTCGACCGCCATTTTTTGGACGACGCTAACAAATGGAGCGGGTAGAATCTTTCAGGTTCCGTCGATAGAGAAGAAAAGATTTCGAGATGAAATTCTGAGGTGCAGAAGCAGAGTGCAGCAGCCAGGTCAACGCACGATTGAAAGCAGTAGTAAAAAAGGATTAAAGCCAGGCAGGGAGACCTTGCGGATGTTTTTCTATCATGCAACAGTAACCTGATGTTCCGGTTAATGGAACGTATCGTGTTGACGTGTAAAGGGTCGAAAATAAATTGCTATAATTCACGGGGGATTAAGACAATGCGAGATACGTAACCGACTACAGTGATAGAACTAGCGCAGTAATTACAATTTAAATAATTAATGTAAGTAAAAGCTGTTTCGTCATTACGCTGTTACTTAAGTTTTTAGAAGTAGTAATTATACTCTAGGATTACAAAAACGAAAATGTTGTCTTCGAGCGATCGAAGAGAATTCCGCTGAGGTATTAAACGCCAAAAGGCTCCAATAAAAAGCGCAAAGTAGATTGGCCCTGCGGGACATAACGTCCACTCGCGAGACAGATCGCTCCGAAACGATATTCTGCAGAACTTTCCACTCACCTGCTGCTGGTGTACGATCCAGAACCTGGTGGACGACGGTCGCCGTGAGGCACGTCCGCTTACAAACTAATTTTTGTTTTCCCCACTGGTAACTCCACTGTAGCACTGTATTACTGTATGTGTACTATAGGAATGAACGTGTATCTGTACCGGGCGCGCAGCAGCGAGGGGCGAGATGCGTTCGCGGGTGAACTAATGGAATAGATGATCACGTGAAAAAAACCAGCGAGTACTCCGGCGTGCGTCAGGACGAAAAAAACGTTGAAACGAAACGAAAAACCGGGATAGAGATGTGAGACGACTGGCCCTGCTCTGACACAGATCACTGACCAACTCCGCTGGACGACTGACGCGATACTGACTCGCCGTCGCATCTGGCGAGGAGCGCGACAACCGGCTTCCAGACGATCGGCAGACCTCGGCCAGATTCGGCCGCGGTCGACCCGCGAACCTGTAACCACAGGCGCGAGCACATACCGACCGAGACTCGTGCCTACACGCGATTATTTGCATGTGTGCGTGCAGATAGTAGGTATAGTACATCAAGGTAAGTAACGTGTACGAAGGTATAGGTACGCCCACGCAATTTAGGCCCCTGACGATAATGAAGAACTCGGCTGTACCTTACGTGAGCGTGCATTATGGCCGCGTTCGCGCGTTCATATCGTCCCGATAGGCGCGATTCAAAGGTGTGCGCGTGCGCTCTGGTATGCGCGAAAAGGGGAACGCGGTAATCGAATTTTTGGCGGTAAATTCTGCAAGCGTAGACTTCGATCGTTATTACCGATAATCTCCTGCTGGGAGGGAAGGAAGAGGAGTCTCTAGGCAGATTCCCAGCGGTGCGTACGAAAAGTCGCGTTAATTACGGCGTTATTGCATTACCCGCGGTTTTTGTGCTTCGTTTCGCGTCGCGTTAAGTGTATTACCTTGTAGAAATATTGCCGCGTATCGGTATCGGGCTTTCCTATAGGGAGAAACTGGTTTCGCGTTTTGCCAGCGCGTCCGCTAATAAAATCGCGACGGCCGCGAGCGATAATCGTCGTCGTCGCGGTTATTGCGCCCGCGATTCAGTTGCGCTCCTAATTTCGACTGCGACTGAAGCACAGGGCGATGAGCGAAATTTCGTTTCAGAAGATCAGTGAAGACCTACCAAATTAAAGAAAAATAATTCTCTAATTTATAAGCAATTACTAAGTGCTACAACACATTCGAGATCAGTGTATTCCTGTGGCTGTAAGGCAAAACGACCTATGTCACACTTTCGAAAAATTCAAGGTAAGAACTTACGGGAGAAGAAGCAGCATTAAATAACATTTTCGCTTAAAAATAGGGGTTTAAGAAGACAGAAACTCATCCAAGACTGTCCTCAGTAGCCAAGAACAATCTTCCAACCAAGAAAGTATAAAAATGACTGAAATATTGTTCTCTCGGTTAATGAGGAGAGCTAACCCCTGACCCAACGAGGGGATCATCAGTCTCCAATATGTTGAAGTTGGATCTCCAAGAATACCGTTCCTCCTATCAACTGCCCCAAGCACCACTCCACGTTTCTCCCGCTCACGATACATACAGGGCGACCTGAAGTTACGGAAGCGATTCAGGGAATGGGATCGTGGCGTCGAGCAGATAAATCGAGCGATCCGGCGAGGTGGCGTTTAGCGATGTTAACGAAACAATTTACTGCTGCGCACGCTCGCGCATTTGCATCGGCCCGCGCCCGTGTAACGCGGGCAAATTTATGGATTTGATAATAATGAACTCGCTGGCCGCATTACGTTGCGCATATTACGGAATTACACGGCATTACACGACGTTCTGACGTTAAGTACAATATTCAAGGATATAATAGAATGCGGTAGATCATTGGAGGCGTACCGGTGCACCGTAAAACAGCGAAATAAGGAGTTGACGACAGTGGTGCGGAAAAGGGGAAAGGGAAAAAGGCCACGTGTACACAAAAGGATCGACCACGGCGTGCCTGTAATCTCACACCTTGCACCCCTCCCTTCGAGCGTCGTCCCATAAATATTTTCGAAATATTCGTAACCATGAATGTATATATCAAAGCTGGCTAAACGGCGTGTAACGATGTTTGCTCAGCGCGATTCTTCCCTCGGTTAACCGGCTTCGCTGACGAAGATATTACTGTCCTCGACCCTAACCGAATATCCAGCCATTTAACAGCCACACCATAAGCGATGAAATGGTACAGGATTCTCTTAGGCAATCTTACACTTGGTAATAGACGATAATAAACTGCAAACTAATCTCCTATGGTGCATTAAAGTTCAATCGCATATCACAGACTGATTTTCCTTTTCTGTTTTTCGATCTTCACGATATTACATTGATATTAAAACATTTTGTACAACTGTAATCGTTCACTCCATTTCCCGATACCAAGACTAAAGTAGAGATAGGGTAGAGAAACTGCGCGTCTACCTTATTACAAATCACCACTGAAAGGAGGTGAAAAATCGGTCGCGTTCGAGAAGGAGCCCTAGACACGCACGTGGAGGACGCGGCGCGTTGCCCAGGAGGTTTAATTATAAGTAATCTCGCGACCTCGCTGAATTTAATGCGCACGAGAGATCGAAGAAGCGAGGATTTAAGACCGTGTTACCAGCCCGTTATGAAAAACCAACATTATGGTTGATGATATGTGTGCGAGTGGTGACTCGCCTCCATACCTATAGAGAAGAGCAGAAGACGGCGAGAAAAAGTGGGGGATTCGCGATCGGTCGCGCGCGGGCGCACCTGGCCGCGGCAACACGCTAAACAGTACATTTGCAATCATGAGGATTGGCGGAATATGTAAATGTACGTGGGACACTGATCACGCACACGGTGGAACACCGTGCCGCGGGTGTTCGCGTAAATCCTCGCCGTTTTTCCACACCGGGAATAACGAATGACTTCGGAGATTCCGTGGAGTTCGACTCTCACAATTAAAACGAGGAACAGGCCCCGAGTGGAAAAGCGTTGCGATGTAAGACACGTTTCACGAATATATCAGCCAACGCGCAGCGAAATGTTCCGAGTTCGACGAAACCGGCTTCCGTAATGAGAATCTGATTTTTTCAACTGCTCCTTTTCGCCTTTATGGCCGCTTTAATTGTCCCGCTTCGTCTAATTCCCATTATTTATGCTGCGTCGGCTGACAGCCTCGGGCATTATGACAACCATCGAATCAGAGTTTATCGGCTCGATATAACATCGAAAGCACAGCTGGAGCAATTGACCAATAACGAATATATCAGGGGATACCTGTCTTATTAAGCGGCAAGATAATCAGCTCAAGATCGATTTAACCTCGAACTTCCGTCCGCGGTTCACACGAATTGACCGTGTCCCCAGTCGAATGAGCCCAAGAGTTTCCCTCCACGAAGGATCGTCGCGGTCGTGAGATAATTATGGAAATGAATTTCGATCGTTAAGGGGGCGTGGATGCTAGCTCCTCCGTGACATGGCCTGACCCCGAGCCTAGCTAGCCCGCCTATCCGCCATCGTTTTCCTCACAATTTTCGTGCCTGCGTGTAAACACACCGAACGGTATATTACTGGGCGCAGCCACTCGCCTCGGCTCTCCCACCCTCTAATATCCGTGCGACCTTTCGAAGACAATGTGTGTTCACTTGAACGTCTTGAACGTCTTGAACGTCTCTACGAGCCAATTGCATGCCTCACACAGGTGTTGGTTTCTTCCAAAGGGAGCGACAAGTATCGCCTATAGCGATGGGTGTCTAAATGCGAAACTTATTTACTATTTGTCTTCATGGAAGATAGAGTGGGTCACGATGGAAGCTGAAGTAGTGAAATGATAATGAAGAAGGATGCTTCAACTGCATCTTTGTAGTAAGATTTATGATAAGGATGAGGATGTTGAAAGAGAATATAAATGAATATAGGTGACCGAACTTTAGATCAAATTGAGGTCAATCTAGAATCATATTGAAGGTAAGTGAACTTATGAATTTAAGATTGAAAAAGAAGAAAACGAACTTTTCTCATATTTCATCCACCAAAGGAAGTATTTCGTCCCTGTCTGAACTTTTCTATGATCTCAAGTAAAAAGATGATGAGCGGTCTCAGATTCCCGGAAGTCGCGTTAATTTTCACTTTAGGTTCGCGGGGCATTTTTAAGGGAGAGGGACTATCGTTCAAGCCCTCCTTAATTACACAGGTAATAAGTATCATTAGGATATCGCGGTGGAATTAATACATGGTTACCGTGGCAATCGGAAGGTCGAGGTATCTCGAGAGACCCTAATCATCGTCGCGACATTAAGCAATCTCTCGCGGGCGAGCGGGCGATATCTCGACGCAGTGTTTCGCGAAATTGCGACTCATGCAAATTCAGAGCCACCGTCCGACGAACCATTACCGTGGAATTGCACGACACTTTCCGTGTGCATTAACGCGAATTGACCACGAAGTTTCGAGTCGTTAAAGACGATTTGCGAATAAATTACGCGTGCCATATCCCATTTCCGTGAACGAAGTAATTACAACTGCCTCCCTCGAGTCGTAGGTAGTATTCCTGTTTCCTAGACCAGATGGAAAGAAAATGTTGCACGTCGCTCCCCGTCGAGAAATTTTTTCCTGTATAGAAACGACCGATCAAGTAAGTGCACATCGCTTCTGACGCGCCAAAAATAATTCAAACTGGTTTTCCCGCGTACGCACCTTTTACTTAAAAGGAACTAGACGCAACGTATCATTCTAAGAAAGCTTCCATCTACATGGGACGAACAGTCCTCTATTTACTTTAAGAGGAATGACAAATAAATGTTGAAAAAATGCAGATAATTCCTACGTTTGCTAGCATATTGCAAAGTATAATACGATAAAGTAGGAACAGGTAGTTTACGGTAGATTCCACGATAAAAATGTTACTTCAGATCTTGACTTTCTTGAAGAAGAACGGACGAAAAGCTCGCTCCAAGAACGTTGCCTGAGAAAAAAACAGAAGGAAGACGAAACTGGTCGACGAGAAAACGACCACCTAACCCAGGATGTCATCTGAACTCGTATCTAATGATATTACTATTACAAATCCCATATTACATAATTGAACTACAGCAGACAGAGAGAGATAGTATTGACTCCGAAGGACCATCACCGAGAATGACGTTTGTTCAACTAGACCGACACTGCTGTCGTTGCTGTCTGCATAGAAAGTGGTTGCCCTCGCGTTACGTGCGAGGGTGCTTGAGACCTGAGACTGGTCTGGCAGCGAGCCGCGACGCGCTACCTTAGGTCGCTGTCAGGACCGACCGTCGATTTTGATCCCGTTACGCTCGACGTGTTTTCAGCTCTCGCATGTGTGTTTACGCGTGCTTGTATCAGCCGCCCATCTCGGCTATCTTAATCTTTAGCATCGTCATTACCGTAATTATGGTTAATCGTGTTCACAATTTTCTTTCGTATCCACCGTGTTTCGTGCTGCCTCTGCCATCCCTCGCGCTCCCTCGCGCTCCCTCGCGCTCCCTCGCGCTCCCTCGCGCACCGACTATCGTGAATCGATATTCATGCCGGTAATCAGACTCGCGACTTATCCTTGGATAATTTACGGGGAAACCGGGATCACTGACACGGAGGATTCAAAGAAGAGGGGATTAAGGTAGCTCCGAAATTCGCAGTAGGCTATAGGATTCTTGATCCCGCGTTATCACCTGCCACGGAAACTTGGCACCGTTCGCTTCAATGGCTTCCTAACACTGCACAGCGCCACGGCGAAACCTGTTTGTCATGTACCTCGTTCCCTGGATATATTAACAGCGGTCTGTTGCTCGCGAGCAATGACTCGCGCTTAAAGGAAATCGTGTTTCCCGCGAATATCACAGCGAACAGACAATCGAATTTCCTGCCCCAGTCCGCGCGTCGTGGTGATCGTTGCTCCTTTCGTATTCACTCGAGCTTACGTGTCGTCTGACTTAATTACGGAAACTTTCTCTGATTGGGCACGCACGCCTCTGGCTGTCAATGGAATTTCGGGGGAAAGGGAAATACTGTCAAAAGTCACTGTTTGTAATTGGTTAACCTGAATGCGGACTGGACGCGGGCAATTGTTCTGCACTTACGTCAGGACTTCGGACAGAAAGAAGAGTTTATTCACTGACTGTTTATTTAAGAGGAATATAAGCAATGACCTTTCACCTTCATTCACGACAGAATGACTTTGGAAACCTTTGACCAGGCGAGTGAAGGTGCTTGCGCGGACCTTAATTAGGAGTTATTCTTCTGTGAGTAGATAATTACGAGAGAAAATAGAGAATGTAGAGAGTAGAGGGAATACTTTTATACTGCTCTTCGAAGTTTATTATAATTTCCAAACAGGCTTTAAAAACTCTCGCATTCTTTCACAGTGGAACAGATTAATCAAAGATGCCAAGAGATTTCTCGACAGTAGTTCAACGACACTATTCCTTATCGATGGCGTTGCAGATCGAAATAAAAGCAGCGACGATAGATCGATGCGATACTTTCGACCAGATGCTCGATCTATGTCGCAACGTCATTTGTCACACACATATCCGCTGCGCTTTTTCCTAACTTTTTCAAGTGTCATCGATTCCACACCCGTTACCGCTGACACTTTTGCCAAGCCTTCGCGTCGCCAACCAGTCCCGCATAATTTCAACGTGAAGACGTACGAGTGTTACTAGTCGAAGTACGGATTCCATCTAGCATTGGACTCCATGTCAAGGAAAGTACCGTAGTACGTGACCTATGGCCACAGAAACTCCTGGAAATTCTTCAAGCTTTTTAAAGTCATCATACTAAACATTTGAAGCTCTCGGAATCCTTGAGACCCTTCAAAACCTTCAAATCCTTGAAATCTTCTGTCACATCTAGAGCTCCCAGAACCCAGGTAACTGGCACTGACTTCTAACTAACCATTGAATAGAACAGCTCGGACGAATCGAGGTTTCGCGCGCAGTCTCCACGCGGAAATGATAAATGAAGATCTGGTCGTTTTGCAAGACCCTTCAGAACGACTCTATCCGCTGTCACTAACGAGCTGTCACACACCGAATTCCACGGTGTCGGTGACGCACGCAACGCATCGTGCGCGTACGTCGGCAGATCTGTATCTGATATTTATTTATGCGAATAGCAGGTCCCCGGCGCAAATTAAACGAACGCGCGGCGAGCTTCCAGCATCCATCAACCGGCTTCTTGCACGCCTCTTTGTCAGATGAATTTATTTCGCGATGACACACGCCCCACCGTCGACATCTAATCTCGCGAATTCCGAGACGAGTCAATGAATTGTGTTCCTTGCATAATAAATATCTCGCGAGTGGAAATTGCAAAAATTTCGAGGTACGATGCCTCTATCCAACTCTACTACTGACTTTAACAAACAGACCATCCCTAAAATGACTGATTAGAAAACAACTCAATTTCGGAATATAACTGTATACTCGAGGTGCATCAATTTGCTAAAATTTGTTTGGAATGCGTTACAAAGGCTCTTAGGCCGCAACCTTTTTCGAGCCTCCATCTTCCCAAGAACCGTACCTCGAATAGTATAAAGCTTTTTGCTCGGGAGAATCGCGCTGCATTATCTCGGCACAATCAGCCAGGGTAAAAATGTCTAGGCATTCGAATCAAACGTTATTCCTACAAATCATCCTGTCTCGTAGAGTCGCGGCAGATAGGCGTGCGCGGCAAGAAACGCCCGGTGTATACAGCCGAGAGGAGTAATTACTTAAAAAGCCTTTAGCAAGTGTTAATTTCACTTGTAGCCGGGGCAATCTGCCGAGTAACCGCGTCTAACTGCCATACGAGACCTAGGGACTTTCGTCCAATGGGTATTTCGATATCTCATAAGCCGTGGAACGCGGTAAAAATCGCGTCGTTAGGTCATCGACGTCCCATCAATTCCTCCTCGTTCCCTCCTCGCAAAGTAGATACACCATATTGTGTTGCTGTTCCCGGTTCGCCTGTAATTACTAATTACAGGCCCCGACAGAAGTCACGGCTCCGGAAGCGAGCAGACCGCCGCGCCGCGACTCCCTCTCCCCTACCCGCCGTCTATCCACCGCTCCTTCCTCCACCTCGAACATTTAATATCCTCGGCAGGATTGTCTAATACAGCCGAGTCATTGATTGGCAGAAGACAGGGGAGCCGGTTGCCATGGCCAGCGAGCACCAGAAGCGTCTCAACGCGACGAAGATTAAATTTCCTGTATGATACGGCCATTCACGAATAACCAAGAAAAAATGAAGTACGGTCGCGGGGAGCTGGACAGCCAGCAGGGTAGAAAAAGATTTCCTCGCCGTTGTGCCACGGTTCACGCTGCTTTTCGTTCTGTTGAAGACAAGATTCGCTTTGATTTCCTTATGAAAAACAAGAGCAAAGGGTGGGAAGTCTATATCAGAGAGCGTTGAAATTTATAAAGAGGTGTCAGATGAAGTTGAGAAAATTACTTGGAGTCTAAGAAGGGTGGAGTTACTCAAGGAAATCTTAATTAATCTGACAATTTCAAAGCACTGCGACGAACTTACACAAGGCTTGTCTTTTTATGAAATTGTGGAGACTTCAAAGCTCCCCGACTTCGCTCAGTCACCTTTCCTCTTTTATCAAACTCCGAGTCGATCGAATCACTTTCCTCGAAATAAATCGTGAACAGCTTCTCGGCAACTCCTGGGAATAAAGCGCAGGAAAAAGTTACAATATCCTCGAGGGGATTCTTACAAAAGTCTCGCGATTGCTTTTATCTGATTCATGAGGAAAAAGTGTGCCTCCCATGGAACTATAGGAATAAAATGTTTTACAGGACTTTTTTCCTCCCGTCAGAGACTGCTGCAGCGAGAGTGGCTCGTATCGCATCGACACAGGGACGCGAACACACGTAACGCGAGGAGATCGATCGGTGAATAGCCGAGCAAAATGACTGAATGAATAACGGAGCAACGAGGAGCGTGAAGAAGATAATTGAATGAGAAACGCGAATTTTTCAGCGGAACGCGTTGCAGCGAGGATGGTTCGCGTCGATCAGCCGAGAGATGAAAGCACCAAGCCTCTGTCGACAGCGAGAACGCTCCTCTTTTTCTTACGCTCGATTCGGACCACTCGCGCGCATCAGTCTGTTCAATACGCTTCTAATACGAACCGAGAGGCTTTCCCGATACACCTTCTACGCGATTTATATAATATCGCTGTTCTGCATAGGCGGTTTTACTTTCTGTCTTATCCCCACCTCGTTACGCGATTTGTTATGATCGTTCCAGCTCGAATACTTTCGCCTTCAATGCTCAGAATGCAACAGACACCTCAAGGAATTATAACTAGAATTTACAGCTTTAAGAAACCCGCCTCAGAAAGTTCAAATGTTCTTGAAAGCTTCAAAAATTTGAGCTTCTTTCTATGTTTAAATCCTCTCTTACACTTTTCCATAATTCACTATCTAACTCAAGCTTACCACAAATCAGTGAATTTAACATGGGGGTCAGAAGATACACATGGTCCGATTTACATCTGCGACTAAGGAAATAAAGTAGAACAAATAGATAATAAAAGGGCGGTGCTGAATTACAGAAGTGGTTGGTGAAGTTTCACCAGAATCATACGGTGGAGACATCGATCTGGAACCTGTGCGTGTAGCATCGAGGAGGATCCCTGACAAGATCGGTGCAACATGCAGCCACGGTGTTTATACGATTCCAACCGAGAAAACGTATGTTGGAAACATTATCGACATTTTGCACAGGCGTGCTCACCGTGACCGCTCAAGCTAATGATCTCTGTCATTATTCGAACTACTAATTATCAGCGAGATTGATGGAACGCGCTGACTATTAAGTGGCGGTATGTGATACGTAGGAAGCCGGAGGGCCCCGTTAACGTAGAAATTAGAAACGGATGAAATACGGATCGTTAAAGTTCCAGACGTTTATTTCGGTTTGAATTGCAGTATGGTTCGATGGATGGTTCATCTTTCGTGTCTATGGTTTCTTACGCGATAGACTCAACCTCTTTTGGATCTAATCAATTATAACATTAGCACGACAAAACTGTTACAGAATACGAGAAGCTAGAATTTATTCCAAATTTATATCACACTTTCATCGCAGACAAAATTTAATTGCCCAGAATATTCTACGAGTACCTTGTTACGTTCGATTAGCATACGCGCCCCAAAGCAATGTTTGCTTCGGCACTTCTGAAGTTTGGAAACAACGAATTCGTATTTATAGATATTGCGACACTACTCTTAGGTAATATTTACAAACTACCTAAGAGTAGACTCTTGGAAGATTCTCAAGGGCTTCGCGACTGGTATATCAAAAGAACCTCATGAATTTCTTTCGAAGAAATAAGGAGAAAATTGTTAAATTACGGCGGTACTTCGTTCCGTTATGAACCAGTTCGTGGCTGGAAAGGGGCAAGAAATGATCACAATGGAGTGCGCTCTTTAGAACACGTTCGATCTCGAGCACCGAGTCCTGACGTAGATTGAGGAAGGCAAGCGAGAAAAAGGGACCGAAGTATTCACTTTTTTATCACGCACGTTTGCAACTCGATTGACTAATTTCAGGGTTCGATAGGTTGCCGATAGAAGCAGACGATGGCTCAGAGGCCGACTGGAAGCCAGGATAGATTGATTATCGGTCCAATTGAATGGCAATCGACGAGTTAACAAGCAACTATCGGGAACGTACTAATATACGCAACGTCTGTTACGTTCGTCTCAGAAGCGTGGAAGTCCGTCGGGTTCTTCCTCCCGATAATAATACATTCTCCGGTTTCTAGATGCGGCTCGACCTAGCCACGGCTCAAGGATAATCAATTTGTTACTTGCGTTACTGCGAACACCGCGTAAATATAGTCGATCCGTTACATCCTCTTCTCAATTAAACTTCTTCTTCAAACATACCAGCGATGTATGTCCGCGATTATATAAAAGTTCGCCATGCAAATTTCTAGCAATTTCAATGCCCTGCGATTTGCACATCATTCAATGGATCTTGGAAACAGAAAATTAAAAAATTTTTAATTTAATTCACGAAGACGAATATTAGACGCCACAGAAATTCATTTCAAGACTAACACGAGCAATTAACGCTAATTCTAATTGTTACCCCTTTCTCATAGTCTCTCCCCCTAATGAAGACACGATTGCTAAACGATCCGTAATCGTTTTACGAGATGAACGATAGTAAAATATACACTGTAGAGCGAGGTGACGTTCAGGATGAAAAATAATCGCGTGAGAACAGCGAGCATTATACGGTGGCGGTAGCAACAAGTTATCGACGTTGCAAGAAATCTAATTATGATTAGCTCGTCGCGGATAAAATATAATAATAACGGTTGACAGATACAGTAAACACAATTTTACGTTGGCACGGGGGAGAAAATAATTTGGTGCTTAATGAAAGATGAAATTTCAATTGCGGTTAATTACACAGGTCGAGGCAGGGAACGGGACGCTCCCTTCCTGCTCGGCTGAATAGAAAAGTGATGGCGATGACGGATTCGAGTTATGGTACAGTGGATCGCTAATTACTGCCTGGTGGATTACTTATCGCTGCCCCGTGAATCACCGTTATCGATGATATATGACGGCAAAAAAATGAACGAGCAGAGGCTAGACGCTGAGGAGAGCTACGAGAAAAGACTGATAATAGGCGCTCTGGTTGATAGACGGGTGATGACTGCGACTCGCGTTTGGTCATGCGGAGAACAGGAGAATGCACTTCTGCTTGCGTTCATTGCGAAGAGAAAGCTACAGTACGGAGAAGTCATGTGAAAAATAATCTACGACTAAACGTTACTATAATGCACGAGTAACTGTTATTAGTTGTTAAATTGAAGAGAATGAATTTGTAACCGTAGATCACAGGTAGCGAACAGATGCTAGGGGAAATAGAACTTAACGACGAAAGCCCTCTGGCAATGAATGGAGAAACTATCGTAGTAGTTATGTAAACTTGATGATTTTTTCAATTTATTAGCAGATCACTTTGTAAAATGATACTATTAGAGCCAGTACCATTAACTACGCCAGAATTTACGAATGTAAAAAAAAGACACTGAAATATCAAATCGAAGGAAGAAACATTAAATGTTCAAGATATTACTGAAGTGAAACAATTGAATAAATCATTTCTTACATTTATCGAAGCAACTTGAGGATTACGTTAAACCAAATTCAATATCTGTAAAATGGGACAATGAGACTGAAATGGCAATGGAAAATTTGTTCCATTGCGGTTTGCCGTTCACTCTTGTTCGGTGGAAGTGACTAACAGTAAGGTGTAGCCGATGAACGAAAGCGTGACAATATGCAGGGAGCTTAAGGAAAGACATTGCATTCTCAATCGATTCCCACAATGGCAACGACGTGTAACACGATAATGGAAATGGCTAGTTGGCAATTTTCAGCCGCGACCCTTTTTTCCTTGATCGCGTAGTTAATAAAGTAGTGAATTCGTTCGTGCATATCTACACAAGTTTATTCGTTCTACTGTGCTCTCAGTAGATATACTCAATAGATATCTATTATAAGAGTATACGTATATACGTATACTGTTTTTCAGTTGTCACGAATATCGCATGTGCGTCTAGTTTTTGCGACAGAGAGGCTACGGAATTGGCGGAATAGAGGGAAACTCTGATTACCTATTATTTGTTCAAGGTTACTGTGCCTGATAGTTTCATCCATATTTCCTGCCTAATAGGATCGTAAATGTTTTCAGTAATGTGATACTGTACTTAATATAAAGATCTCAATAATAAGTTGCAACATGACCTTCGAGGAATCTTCGTTGCAGAAGACCACTTTAAATCGACTGCAACTTATCTACCATGGGGAAAATAAATATGACGAGCGGTCGATTGTAATAACCATTTACATGCAAGATTATAAACTTGTAGCCATTTGCTTACACCTAACCGACATCTATGTCTATCTCTTTATGCATCTTCTTCAAGACCTTTTTCTTTCGTTGCACCTGCTATCTCTTCATGATCTAAAACGATCTTCTTATTCGACCAAATAGTATACACGTATACTTTTTGGCCATCTTCTAGTCATTTGTATGATTTACTATCAACACGTCATCTAACCACTTTTTGTCCCTCCCCACAGAACAGATGATTCCTCTAATGGCTCTTCTATCGTCTATCCCTGTGCTACGAGTTTAATAAGATTAGTAACTAGGACAAACAATAAAATCTAATAATATGAGAAGTAAACAACGCATTCAAACTCACCATCGACTTTTTTATCGGCGATGCCTTAGAAAAATACACCAGAATTGCGATCGAATGGTCGTGGCATTTGCAAAATGTGATCTTCGATTACACGAACCCACACCGAAGCACAAGATTCGACGAGTTTCCAGCGAGAAAATACGTCGAATGTAGTTACGCGGAATTTTAACGCGAACCGATTACATCTGAGGAAGATCCTCGTTAGGAACAGTTACCGACCACTGTATGTATACAGGAACATACTTTACAACCAAATATCGTAAGGCTTTATAGATCCTGCAAGTAATGGGATCACCGTAGAAAATATCTGGCGCATCTTTGACTCGTTCTCGCAGTTAGTACGATAATAATTACCCGGTAATTGGCTCCAAGAATCTCGTATCACTTAATGGCTAAAGAAACGAACGAAGAAAGCGACGCGCCTGTTCGTGGCTGGGCAAGCGCGTATTCATTAAGCGGAATCGTTAATAAAATCACGATAGTCTTTCACGATTTCGAAACGTTTTAATTTCGAAGGACTGCGCGAAGTTCGCTTAGGTTCTTTTTTAAACGGTGTGCTGCTGCCATCTCGCGAGGTGAAAGTTAGACCACAGGCGAGTATACAGGATAGACTGATCATTTAATGGGCTTTCATGTCTCATGTTCTGAAATACCGACTTCTCAGAAAATCCCTGGTTTTCGAGCGCTCTCTGCAATTTTTTTCGTGTGGATGTAGCAAACGCAGTCTTTTCATTACTGACGCTAGTAATGCTCGCAAACGAGAAAATATTCCTACCATATTACCCAATACACAAGAAGTTCTACTAAACAATCCTCCTTATTCATCCCTATAATTTCAAGTTATAATCGAAAATGCTAATTACAGAAAGTATATTGTTGCGTAAAACTTATAGAATATAAGTTTTACTTATAAGAATATAAATCGTAATACGATTTACGATGCAAATAATACAAAAATTGTAAAAAAATACATGCATCTGATCTATAATAAGGGAATATGACTTACGGTTTTCTAAGATATTTAAACGTTTCTGTGTCCGTAATATCAGAATATAATCTCTCTCCATAACCATCTTGCGAAACCCAGATTGAGATGTTCATTAACGTTCATACAAATCCAATTATCCCTGATCCATATACAACTATAAAAAATAGAACGAATTAATTAAAAAAATAATGTATAAACTACTTATATCATACAAGGAATAATAATATTTTTACCATATCTTTAGAGTGTCCAAAAACGCGACCGTATGACAAACAGCTTCGTAACTACCGCTCTTAAACACCGCTGAGTGGCGCTGCGTCTGGTATGCTCTTTTGGTTGGTAATACTGATGCTTTAATTCAGGCCGTGACGTTGGTCAAACTTCCGGTTGTGATCGCTCTTTCAATACGGCAAGATGGCTGATCAGGTACGTTTTCGGTGCTATCAGTATAAATATGTACAATTTGTTACGTTTAACTGCGTTATATAGTTAACCTGAGCATCGTCTATAATTATAATGTGACGCTTAATAATTGAGAAAATAATCAATTACTTTATAACATTATGGACAGGTTATATTCCATAGTGTTGACTCAGCACGTGGTTAAACCCGAGTAACAACTAATACTTATATTTACTAAGTACGATACGTTTCTGAAAATAATGTCTCGCACGGAAATGTTTGGTTTTGTTTACAGACTGAGCGTGCGTTTCAAAAACAACCCACGATCTTTCTTAACCGCAAGAAAGGTCTGGGCCCCAAACGAAGGAAGCCTATGAGATACAGCCGCAATGTCGGTCTTGGATTCAAAACACCTCGTGAAGTTCGCACTTTCTTACTTATGTGCAAATAATTTGAAAAAATATATGATTTGTAATTCAACTCTTCTAATTTTTAGGCTTTGGAAGGAACGTACATTGACAAAAAATGTCCATTCACTGGCAACATTTCTATCAGAGGACGCATTCTTACTGGTGTTGTGCAGAAGATGAAAATGCAACGAACAATTGTTATACGAAGGGATTATTTGCATTATATTAGAAAATATAATCGGTTTGAAAAACGGCATCGAAATATGAGTGTCCATCTAAGTCCTTGCTTTAGGTTAGTATTTAAAATTGTTTTACATAGTTTATAATTATTGATGATAATTATTGATGATATTGACGACGGTCTTCTGAAAAACTAATTGAAGTCATTTATTCGTCTTCTGAATGAAAATTTGAACATAATATTAATTCTGCAATGAGAAAACTGGTTAACTACTCTTAATTTTTTTACCATTGTTCGTTACAGGGATGTTGAGATTGGTGATGTGGTAACTATTGGAGAATGTAGACCACTCAGTAAAACAGTAAGATTCAATGTTTTAAAGGTGTCAAAGGGAACTGGATCAAAAAAGAGCTTCAAGAAGTTTTAACAAGCAACAAGCTATGGGTCAGTATCATGGAAAAAATAGCACAAAATCACAAAAATGTTTATATATTGCAAATGATGAAACTTAACGACGGTCTTCTGAAATATTTAGAGTGAACGATATTATCGTATTCTGAACGCGATCGATGTTTCTTCTAAATGTATTCATTAAATTAAAACTCGGAATTTCATTTATTTTCTAATTTATTGCAGGTAAATTTGGTATTCAATTAAAAAGTATGAAATACTGAATTGACATAAGTTACAAACAACATGAATTACCATCTTCATTTGTAACATACAACATGTAAAAATAAATAAAATGACAAAAAACGTTTCTATATATAGTTTCGTGTTTGATATTGCAATATCCTTGTCCTATCATTTTGTATAAATAATAAGTAAATATTAAAAGGTTTATTAAGTTAAGCATAACTTAGTGTTAAAAAATATATTTTTATAGATTTCAACAAGGAAAATAATTACTTTATCAAAAGCATATTTTATATAATTTTAAAGACTTCAATAAAACACTTATTGTCTCAGTTAAACTATAAAATACAACCATAAAGGAATATCCTTTTAGATTCGATGTTTCGTCGCATGCTTAAAGCAGTAACAGTATTATGATAATATAAAATATAAATTCATCACAAGCATTATAATATCGATGTACCTATCATTAGTATTATATATTATTATATATAAGAGAGCGATTAGGAATCGCTTGATATCACGTACGATTATAAAATTCTATTCTTAGGACTAGGAAACGAATATGTATATCTCTTAATGTGTCTGTACAAAATCCTTACAAGTAACTCAACTGCCAATGGGCACATCTTTGGCAATCTCCGCTTTACGTGCATAATAATTATGTAACTTTCAGTACAATTAAACTGAAGTTCAGTAGTATAATTTTACATATGCATTTGCAAGTTCTGTATATAACACTAGTTCGTTTATCAAAGAAATAATCACAAAGGCACTTTAATTTATGTATTGTACATTTAACATTAATTAATCTTTGCACTTTTGTAGTATTTAGTAAAAAATTGAAATATAAGAAAATATTTTTATATGTTTCATTAATAATCTTTTTAATACCAATACCAATAATGTAATGGCAAGTAGACAGAGATTCTTTACTCCTTTTTGTTTTTTTAAATAATTCTAATGATTAGTACTTGAATGATTTTTAAATGAAAATTCTGCTATATAAAGTATGTATATAATTGGACCTGCAAAACCTAACAAAAGGGAAAATCCAAGGAGTTGTGTCCAAGATAATCCACAGTCATCACCCGAACATTTAAATGTATCTGTTAAATGAGCACTGTTTGAGTTACTCTCCGTTGATGTAAGCAACAGATCACCTTCTGAATTAGGCAATTCTAAGAAATTACTACTGTTATATGAAGACAGAGGTTCACATACTGAATTTAATATGATCGCATTAATCTCTGCCTTTGGCAATTCTGTTACAATTGGATTTTTCATTATGTCTAACAATGGATCTTTTTGTATACTGGATGCCTCTTCATTAGTAGCTGGTATACTTACTTCACTTTGACTTTGTCCACTTTGTATCTGTTCTAAAGTTTCAGTTAGCAAAGAGAATGGTTGAACAGGTACTTTTATAAAACGTCTGGCATGTATTTCATTTTCTTTGTGAATTTTATTGATTCTCTTTAACTCTGATATCTAAAAACAGGAAGCATTGTTCATATCCATTGCAATTTATTCTTAATCTTATCTTCTTTTTTATTATTACCGTGCATCTGTACCGCAGTGCCAAGGCTTGCAAGGTATCCTCCGATTTGAGTGGAACATTTATCACCTCCACCTTACGTGGCAGTGATGCAGTCTTTGTACGTGGTTGTAGAGGGATGTTATCCTCACCTCCACTGTTCTCATCATCAGAGTATAACAAAACATAGTGTGGGGAACCTTCCCTCTGATTTCCACGTTGATAAACCATTTGTCTAGAACAAATTACCATAAATGTATTCATATATCATACACTTTAACTCATCTTTCAAAAGTATAACAGCACAATAATGTAATAAACTATGATCATATTCCACTGAAGACTAATCGCACTACTTGAAATAAAAAATTAACACGAATTATCAATTTCTTCAAATAATTCCACGTATGACATTGATTACGTGATCTGTCAAACGTCATTATAAGAATAATGAAAACTATCAATTACCTCGTACTTCGTCGTTCGTAAATCTTCTTTATTAATTTTTATCCCTTGTCATGCGTAATCACTTGAGAATAAATGACATCTCAGGATAAAATTAATTAAATATTGCGTATATTGTATATGAGACACAAGCTTTTTTCACTAACCATATGTATTGTGTCTATGTATTGTCGTGACAACGCGAGGTTAAGTTCACACTGCGAGTAGTAGGAGAAACTAGACTACGTTCTGAAAAATTTGTGTGAAAAAGTTTCCGATTGAATTGTCTGTCAAAATGATGCGCTATTCAGAAGAAGGTGAAACATTGAAAGACAAATCTAAATGCGCTAGTCTTCGAGCGAACTTAAAAATGTGCCTGCTACAAAGCAACTGTTGTAAAATTGTAAGTGATTATACCACACTCTTGCCACGTTATATCGCGATGTTTATAAATTCTCCCTAAACGTGATATACCATCTTTTATCGTTGTTTATATATATTGATATATCTTTGAATGGGCCCCTTTGATACGATGAATTCCATCGGTGATAACATGGTTATTTTGTTTCAGCAAAAGCTGACACCCAGAGAGTGCCTTAAGAAACGAGATGGAACTGTACCCGATGAGTGTTATGCATTACGTCAATCGTTTTATGAATGCAAGCATTCAATTGTAAGTATCATTTAATATAAATACATGAGCTTAATTATTCATCTATGCAACAACTACTGTTCCAGATTGATGCAAGACGAAGATTCAGAGGTCCCAAGGGCTACTAATGTTGTTTCAATCATCTAATTTTGTGTAAAATATTTCATTTAAGTCCTCTCTTATACACTGTATAGTGATCTCGGTTTCATCTGCCTTGTAAATAGAATTGCTCTTTAAAAATTAAATATGGAAAGTCATTGTTTCGTTACCCCATTAGAACGTGTGTAAGTGAAGGGTCTTCAGATTTTCTTAAAAAAGAAAGCACAATTCGGGTGACGTGATATTAGAAGTGATTTATTATTACTTAATCATATTCGTTGTACATATTATAATAAATCTATCATAATTGCGAAGTATCAATGTATCATACAATCGTGTCTTATCAGATGATACAACAGGATCCGTGATTGGATCTGGCGAGTAATTAATAACCCGATCGCAAAGTTACCCTGAAGAGGCGTACTCCTACGTGGAGCAAAAAAGTATTTTTCGTAAACAAACTTGTGCAGGCAAAGAATCGTTTAAGTTTGGCGCTTCTCCATGGACAGACCAATCACACTCATGTAATCTGAGTCACGCAGTTACGCGCAATTTCCGATGCGCTGAACCGCACACAGATGCGTGCGTCGCGTTCGCTTCGACACACGTGTGGGATCACAGTAAAATCGCGAGTTTTATTATTTCCTCCCGTCTTATACTTAAGAGCGTCTTGTTCCACGTTTTGTTTCAGCGAGTTACGAACTGACGTATCTGTAAGTATACGTCTTTTTATGGTTCCTTAAAAATCTATCATTACTGATCGCGCCTGCGCAATCATCCTAGCTATTGTCTGTATGCAACAAGCGTATATTGACTATACGTTTTAAACAGTTTTCGTGATTTTCATCTTTTTTTTCTTTGTACTACAATGCCAATTCACGCTACTCGTTCTTTTTCTCTAAGATTTCTACGGGCTTTCTAGAAGAAAAATTTGATTAAGCCTGCCCTGCATATTCCGACGGATCTATATGCTCCCAGGAAAAAGGCGGGAGACTTATTCGCTCCCTCTCGGCTCAACAATGTACAAGGTATGAATTCAAGAATTAAATAGCGATCGAGTCGATTCCCTTCTCTTTAATTATTGTGCGCCTTTCGAATTCTCAACGAATGAAGTCTAACACCACCTCTCATTACAATTCAATTAACCTCTCCTATCCTAAACGTGTCGCTATTTAAATTTCGAAGTCACAATTCGTTCGTTACAATTAGCATAATCGCTGTAGCTCTCAATCAAATCCCGCGAGTATCGATAATCCAAGTTAAGAGGATATGTAATATCAAATGTGTGAATGTAATTGATAAAAGATTACAGCGCTTCCGCGAGGCTCCTCAGTAGCCTCTGGAACCGTTCGCTTCCGGTTCCGCCTAAATGGATCTCGGAGAATAGCATTCCCAAGTGGTGTTCCATCGCTTCCTTCGTTGTGTGATATATACGGTAGTCGTTCGAATATCACAGTTTATCGAGTATATGATATGTAGTTAGTGATTTAATCGATAGTCGTCCGACAGTAGTAATAAAAGTCGTTTCGCGTGTCTATGTACATGCAGGGATACGAGTCGTCTCTCGGTTAGCGAGGACGCGTTTACGTTATCGCTTAAACTTCGGGTGTAATATGTAAAGTCGAAAAATACAAACTGGCCAGAGGCGCGCGGTAGCTAGTCGCGGGTGTGCAGCCCGAAGCGTACAGATTTTTCCGCGAGATTTCCCTAAAGCGTATACGAAAAAGATGATTTCATTACTCGTGTCCGTAACAGGAATCACAGTGGCTCCTTCGACTTCCGGTGGGCATCGAAGCCCTGCAGGGCCCGTTTCGCGAAATAGCACGGACACGTAGCGACTTCGGCAGCACGGGGGCTCGATAAAGTCGTGAACAGCGTGTTATGACACGTGAACTCGTAACACCGCGACATTGCGCGACATTACACGGCGGGTGTAAGAAAATACGTGACTTTATAAAACCAGAAATGATAAGACCTCGTGTCCGTGCAGACCGCCGTTCGCCTGGCAATATCGCTGGCTATCTTTACGACTGAGCGAAACGAGCCCTGAAAAAGGTTCTTTTCTTCCGCGTAATGTCTTTTTCTTGCGTATTCCAGTGGTGAACGCGGCCTTTCTAGGATATTACGATACTGTTAGATTCTTATTGACTAGAATATTGCGTATTAGTCGACGACTATGTAGTCGCTGTGTACATGGTCGTGGTTGTTTTTTCGACGTGAGCAAATGACCATTCTCCTCAGACGAAATTCATTCCTCGGTAAAAACTTCAAAGGGTGGCCCTGTCTTGTCGCTGTCGGGCCTCGCTAACGCGTCGTCAGCGTTTCTTGAGAAATCAGAAACACACCGAGGGTCGGTAGAGACCAGTGTATCCGCATAATCGAGCACGCAATGCTGGCAATAGTATGGCCGCCGCGGATAGATTGTCTTGCAGCTGCGAGCACTCGCAGATCAGTAGGTACATCTTGTCGCCCTGGGACATGGATTTGTGCAGCGTGATGCGTCTCAGGCCAACCGATTTCGGCAGATATCGGTATATCATGCGAGCACCTGCAAAACAAATCGATTCAATCTCTTATCGAGTGTCCTTACAGCTATTGAGAATTGAATATTGCTCTTTGATAGCTGGCTTTGCCGAGTTTATGCATTCGGGTTGACCTCTTTTCTTTACGAGTGGATTTACGTCAAAGCAATTTATATTCGAGGCGGATTAACAACTGAACGTTAAAAGGGGTTTAAGATAGTAAGATATCAAGCAGAAAGATGCATCAGGGAGGCTTTAAAGACAGTACAAGATTAATTTTTTTCAAATTAGTCACTCTACTACATTCCCAAATTAATAAGCAAATTACTGATCTCTCCTCTTTAACCTTCTCAGAAAAAAGGTGTGTCCAGTGACCTGGAAGCACCTTGGTTGCCTTCGCTCATCAATCTTTCTCCTTAATACCTCATTGTTCCCCTAGCATTAGCCCGAAAAGAAGTTGAATAGAGTACCGGTCCAATAAAGCCAGTTCTGTTCGAACTTGAGGCCATCATCACCCTCGAACACCTTGAAGATGGAAACGATATAGCCGGTGGACGGAATCGGTGGTCTGACACCAGGTGGTTCCAGAGGTGGCCTGGCTATAGTTGCTACCTCGTTGAACAGGTCGAGAGTGTGGCTGGCCGCGTATCGAAGGTCACGGGGGTCGAACTTCCTCAGGGCTGCGCATTGAACTTCGTTGTAAAAGTCCACGGGGTCCGTGTTCTGCTTGTTTATAAGGTAGTAGGCGATGAATGGGAAGTCCGCTGAAATTTGATGGTAAAAGGTGCACGATTAATCATTCCGTGCAATTCACAGCTACTGCTTTTCATAACTATTAGACTCTCGTCTTCTTAGCGAAACATCGACCCTAATTTATTACAAGCTTTATGAGCTTTAAAGCTGGCTCTGTCATCCCAAGTCTTCTTGAATCCTATTATTACTAATTTATTACGAGAAGACGAATTACCATTCTTTTCCATATTCGTGAGCAGAATGCTCTGAGAGGCGGATGGAGCTATTTCGGCTACCAATTCGGCCGCCGTGTCTCGTTGCAAAACCAGCGGACGGGAAACGGGTGATTCGACCAGAGGATCCAGCGCCTCGAGAGGCGTCATGAAATGGGCGAGGACACATTGTTTCGGATCCTCGACTTCTAGCACAGACAGAGGACTTCCTGGCCGCTTTTTGTCTGCAATGGGCGCGTGCTGGAATGAGTCGAAATAAAGCTGTTGGTTAAAAAGAAAAGAGACGATTAATTGATTGCTAACTCGACCCTCTGCTTTCGTTTGCTTTATTATTCATCAAGGATAGGCCTGGGAACCGCTGTCAATATTGGGAGTTCACCGTTAATTAAAGTTTGGACCGTTACTCGATACGCAGGCTGATTCGTTTAACTTCGTCGATTGAAGGCAAAATAAATACAGAAAATGCAGCTTTCAGGGAAAGAAAATTTATCAAGCTTCCCTTAAAGTTATTGCGCAGAGAAACTATGTTCGTCATTCACGTTATGCTAGTACGTCATTCATCGGTATCGTTTGTTGTGCTTCGCTACGGTGGCTACGCTTTTGTCTATTTTTAAGCATTTGAGGCCGGGCCAGCAAGGTCGACGTTGGTCGCGGTTACCGGGTCTCTAAGGCCAATAACTCGAGTATTCTGGTTTTAGCAGGTGCACTCCCGATTAACGTAGCTTCGTCTCCCTCGCTCTCAAAATTCATCCAATGAAAACATAGGTGATCGTCGGAGTAACGATGAGATTATTCCACGCAATACATCATTACCGCAAACATCGTTTCCCGATATGGCGTACTATTCCACTCTTGATCGCGATGAAAAACGACTGAAATTCGTCCAACAATTGATGGGAAAGTTTCTAAAGTTATAGGGACGTGGATCGTAAAACCCACATGTATTCCAGGATGCGAAAGGCATGTTTGCGAAGCTGGCTATTAAATGGCCGTAAGGAGCAAGCGAAATCACTATTTATTTCTCTCGAACCAATGATGTAGCGATGCTTTCTTTAGTCTACACTGAGAGATGGAACCTGCACGCGACACTATTACTGACGTCTCTCTCTCTAAACTGGGAATGAGTAATGAAACGCTGCGGTATTGAGAAATCGTCTAGAAAAATAGATTTTGTAGCAGAATTTGTCAGATGAACTGAATCTGTAGAAAATTCGTGACACTTACCGGAACTCCCGCAGGTAAGAAGCGTTCGAGAGACGCAAGAGGAATGATGAAACAATCTCGGTCCAAAGTGGCCAAAGAGATTGGTTCACCACGTGGAGGACTGTTTCCGGAAACCACGAGGGGCGTGTATGCACCGGATGCTCGATTGCCGCTGAAGGAGACCTATAAACACCATACAGTTTCTATAAATTAACACTGATAGACTAACAGACTCGATTTTCTCTCTGTTCTTAAAACAGAATATTTTACAATATTCTTCATGTAAAAATCCTCTAGCTCCTACACATTTCTCGAACATTTCAAATCAAGACGTGAAGCAATTCCTTCCACTTATACTCCGAAGAACACCTGATCAATGAGAAATGATCTGCTTGGTCAGCCAAACCCAGTAATCCTCCAGTAACTGAAACTATTGCCTGTGACCATTGATCCATTTGACGAACCGAAGCACCGCAGGCTGAAACACGTCTGTCGAGCCACTGTACTTGCCTACTGCTGATCGTAAACAGGGACGTTGCAGCACGGTCCCGTTTCCTCTTCTGTTTACCGTCGTTTCCTCCGTCGAACCTTGGCCGTGTCTGTTGCATTTTTAACAGCCGTGTATCCGCCGAATGGCACCCCCGAGTAACAAGTGAATTTTAAAGTCGACGCTGTCGTCCCGTGATCTAGGTTAACGCGGTTCCTTTCATTGTTGCAGCTTCAAGGGTGTTCCGAGGGTAGCGTGTCGTGATTTATGGCGACATGCGAATGCCTGTAACCGTTCTCTTGACATTTTGGTCCGGGCTGCACGATACAGCGTGACATTCTAGACGCCGCGCCGCGTCGTTCATGTGGCAAGCTTTTGGCTGTTACGGCTAGAGGTAAATGTGGAAAAAAACTAGGGGCAAAAAGACGTCGTGTCCTATTTGACGGCAATCTCAACTTAGAGTTGACTTTTTGAAAGGCGCGTCTATTTTTGAAAAGTACTGTTGTGTGTGACGGGTTGCATACTGCGTTCTTTTTCGCTCCTCGTTTCGAGCACTTTTGCATTCGTTTGTAAAGTAATTGTATGGTGAAACGCATCTTCCATACAAATTTTAAAAGGTTTAACAAATAATCCTTTTCCGGTGCATCCTGTGTTGATGCAAATTGCACTGCAACCGCTGGCCATAGTTTGCCCTTGGCGCTCGTAATGTGTGCGGACGCAGCTGTCGCATTAGCAGTAGGAATTGTCTGATTATAAAACTTTTAATTGCATGCAGATATCGAATGAATAAATATGAACCTCTGAATTATCGTACAGAAAATTTCCAAATATCGATAGGAAGCACGATTTCCAAAACATGAGGTGTTCCGCCTCGACGTCCAAAATAATTTCCATTCTAATGTCGTCTCCCCTTCTCATACTTTTCAGGATATCCTTTCGTTCCCCGTTCGCTATGCGAGCACGTTTCGTACGAGGGAAAAGAGACGTCGTCGTTCCTCACATATTTACATTCAGAGGGGAACCGGAAAGAGACGAAATGCAACACAGCCTCTATTCCTGCATGTCCTAACCTCCGTACTCGATCCTGCCGAAGCTGCTGTAAAAGTCGAGCTGACAGATGGTGAGTCGCTTTACGTTCTACGGTTAGGAGAACCTTTATCCGACAATTTCTAAATTCGCCCGAGTACGGCCGTAAAAGTTTAACACTGTTGCTCCGCGGGAATGTGCTGTGCATCGATGCTTCTCGCCCAATGCAGTTTGCTGTAATATGCGCTCTGGTGGAATAGGGTTTTTATTTCCGCCATAAATATCGGGGAAGACTTTATCACCATGTGATTACATTAGGTGGTAAATTGACCTGAAATAACATTCAGTTTTTGATTCTTTTATATGTAGCAGGTACCCCAAGCCATAAGGACTATTCTCCGTTAATTTCTTTATACTAAAAGAGAGTCTCCCAGGGTAATGTAACCATTACCAAATTTTGGCAAAGACAAGTTTTCCGATTAAAGTAAGAAGTGACTCGGTCCAAGTCAATGACCAAGGTAGCTGGTCGCCAGGTTGTTTCGGATGATCTACTCGGTCGTAGACAGTGCAGCGATCTAGCAAGGAATTTAGGATCAATTGGGGGGTCGGGAATGGGCACAATGAGCAGCGAATATCGAGCATAGTCGGCCGGCTCCCAGGAAATTTATGGCACGTCGCGAGATCCGCCTCGGCGCGCAATAAGATAGCAAGTTTGCGTGCCGGTCAGACTAGCTAGCGTAGGTGTAACTTTATGCGGTCCGTTCCGTGCACGACCACTCGTTTCCTCCATAATTCCGCCCTCCCGCCCGCCAAACTATCCCATGTTCGAAGATACTCGTCCTCCTGGCTACGTGTCCGCCTGTACGTGCATCCTGCCCTTAGGCGTCTACTACTCGCTGAAATATCGTCACGAGTGTCCGGCTGGCCGTGTTTCAGGTAGCCAGCCACTCGTCGATAGCGAGTTGCCTGCTCCCAGGGATGGGTTACAGCGTATAATTTGCCCAACAACTCTGGCTTACTCGCTCGACCTTTGAAAAAAACGAACCTCGTTTCTCCGTGGCCTCCAGCGAGCCACGCTTCCACCACGACAACCGTGCATCGTGTGTCCCTGATTCACCGCCGATATCTTTCCATCGATACGGCGGAAATGAGATTTGTCACGATTCGTGTGCGTTCGTTTTGTAAGGATTCGAGAGTCTCTGCTGAATATTTCACTGTTGAAGAATTGTTTCGATTTGATGAAACGTATCAGCCTTGCGTCGTTGATAGAGAACCTAGGTAACATGGGAGACATCGATCTTCGGACTTCTGACGCTGGGAGTCTAGTAGATGGAGCAGCTGCTGATTAAATTCAGTCCATATTCCTTAACTGACGACACCTGAGTCGAAATATCTGGTTTGAGGGTATGGTCGCATCAGGGTCGTCCGTCTTCTACATTGACCACATGCAGGGAGGAGATTAATTTCGCTCCTTGTCTTAGTAGACGTCTTGTAGACACTACAGGAGTCTAGATATGTATTTAAACAGATGTTTGCTGACGTTGCTGGGATTGTCTCGATGTATCAATTTCCTTAAATTCTAGAATAACTACAGAGGCTGCTACCTCTATCTCTCTCCGCGAAGTCTAATCTCTATCAAACTCAATCCAAGAAATGCATGTACGTACCTGTCGAGAGGCAGTAGGCGTCGGTGGTTCCGAGGGTTCCTTCTGTTGCTGTGCCTGTTTCCTCCTCGCCAAGCTGCCAGTCCCCGAGCCTTGCCCTGGCCCAGTGCCTCCTCCGCCGCCCCACTTGATCACATGAGGCCCAGAGTTCCTCCTGGGTGGCGGACCCAGTCGCTCGGTGGGTTCTTCTGGCGGCGAACCCAAGGCCCCGCCTGACGGTGGCGTGAGGAACAAATGAGTCCTGTACCCATAGCTCTGGTGCTCGTGATCGGCCATCGACGGGAAGTAGCCGAACTCTCTGCTGCGTCTGATCGGTCCACGCGTCGCGACGGCCGACTGGCCGGCGCTGCGCGTCACGCCGAACCGCGTCCCCGTGTACCCCAAAGCACCTGTCCCGTACGTACCGCCGAGGGCCGACCGACCCTCCAAACCACCTCCTCCTCCTCCACCACCACCGACTCCCTTCTCGCCGCTGAAGTTCTTGCGGAACATAAGATTCATGACTATGACTGTGCTGTCCGCGTCTCACCGTCACGAGTGTTATATTGTACGGTTGTTTCTTTGTTTTCGAGGTTTGCCTTTTTTTGGGCGATGTACAGAGCGGGTGGGACAAGCAACGACCAACGGTGGTGGTGGTGGTGCACGACGATCACGAAAGCGTCCCTATGCGTGTCTCTTTCCCTTAGTCCGCGATCTCCTATGTTTCTTTTCGCTAATGCACTAGTGGTTTCACGAGAGCCTAATTCGGGTCTGGTCAACGGTCCTGTGCGATGGTGCTGAGTCTTTGGACGGGCCAACGAACCCCACCGCTCGAGCCTCATTCGCGAACGAATGGTAACTGTTGCACTTGCGATCAATACCCTTTTGTCACATACTTTGCGGGGGAACGGGGGCGAACTTCTTCGAGAACGTGCGTGCTAGAGCGTCAATCAAAGGCAAGATACCACGGTGGTGTTAATGAGTGCTCTTAACGTAGGATCTCCTGGCACACTCGCGTGAGTCATTCGATTATTGTTAGGGTGTTCGTTTATTAACGTGCGCGGCAAGGGTCAAGGTTTCGTTAGAGAATTTAGAGTAGTTTCGTCGTTTATTGTCGCGACGTGTTACAACTGTCACCCTATCCCAGCGGAAACTTTCGAAAGGGGAATTTTGACGAGCGTTTCCCTATTTCTGTATCCTGCATCCCGTAAACTTTTGTCTCAAAGAAATTACTCCAGTAATGGCAACGTCTCCCTGCGATTCCTTACGTTTCCTTCAACGCACAAGTTTTGTGCCTGGAAGAAACGCAATTACGCCGTCTATGTTTACGCGCGTCTCGACTCTTGTTTAATTCAAACCGAAGAACCCTGGCCTGTTTCCTGTAAGTAGTTTCTCATCCCCTTTTGCCCTCGGCACAGGAAAATACGACTCTGGAAAGGACGCCCTTTAATTTTATATCTCTTCGTCGCGTATCGGAAAAAACTTGGACAATTTCCTCGTGCACATTCATCGCGAGTACGCTTCAAGTTTTATCGTAGCAGACTCTAGCGTGGAGGCGATATAGCCACGCTCAATTTAGCTCGCCAGAGGCTTCAAGGTCCAGAATTATAATTGCAACCAGACCAGGCGAACGAGAAATGATGGATCGCGTGGCACGCGGGAATCACGGATCACTATCTCTGTCTGTCGTTGCTGTCATTGTCGATACTGTGACCGAGTGATAGGGCTAATACGCGTCAGCGTTGAGCTCAAGGACAAGTGTACCTTGTTTTTCGAGGCAGCTAATTTTGTATTCTTCCCTTTTCAAGCGGCTTTTTGTCTGAGAAAGTATTCATGGTAGAAGTCCCAAACTTTTATGCATTATTTACAGTGAATGTGAAAATTATGCAAGGTTCATTTTTCTGGAAGCCAGGATCAGTTTCCAGCAAACCAAAAGAGTCGATACTAGCGAAGTTAGCTGCAATATTGCAGTATCGAACTTTTATCGAGCATATATTTTTCGCAAAACCCATCGAGAAACATGTTCAAACCATCTACAAGTTTAAGTTACTCTTTTTTAATGCTGGTACTTGTTTCGCGATACTTTGGCTTGGCGAGATCTTTTAGTTTATTCTAGTTAAATCCTTTATGTAATATCGAGACGATATCACGCTTTTACCGCGAATCGAGGATTAAACGAGCGTGACGAACCATGGATTGGTTCAGAAGGAACGCGATACCTAGCTTCCTCGTCAGAGAAGACTGTTCGGTCGACCCAGCGACGCTAACTTTAATAGTCGAGACTCTCGATTGATCTGCCGCAGCCACAAGGACTGTCTTGTCACGATAGCGTTCGGTGTTCGCGGCGCAGCTAGAGAAACGCAAACAGACCTCCCGCATTCAGCCATTATCGTTTGCGCTAGGTCCACAATTGAACCCGAATCTAAAGAAAACCAAGTTTTTCTTGTTCTTTCAACGTTTTCCATAGCCACGATTAGTAGTCCATTTACTTGAAAATCCTAAGAAATTGCAAATAAAGCTAGAAAATATTCTACAAGAAAAACATGAGAGAAGAACTTGAATGAAGAACAAACACTCTATACCTCTAAGACGATTGATTTGCTACCTACAGCGTTTTTGCAAACATAGTCGCGAGTTCTCTTTACCTTGAATTTCCCGAGAAAAGAAGAATAATCAATTTCCGATCGCCCTCGTATTTCTTTTCTACAAAAAATCCATCTTCTTACTCCTCCCAAGGGAGACATCTTCCTATAGCCTACACAACAGAAGGAAGATCGCTGAGGAGCATCGTAATGCAAGTGCAATAAACAATGTCGAAGGAAAGTAGATTCACGTGGGCAAAGTGAAACACTGCTTCAAAGAAGTCGAGAAAAGATAGAAAAAAAGAAATCGTAATTGTGAGAAATTCGTCGCATCTCTAACTTCCCTATCACAGTACCTTACAACTATATCTTTTAAATACTCTTCAAAGACTCTATCATAATACAGGATATGCTAACGAGCAAAAATCAGAGACAGTGTCCTTTTTCCTCGAAGTTCGATAAGTTTCCAGCTGGTTTGCGGTGAACTGGCTACCGCCTAGCATTTCGTGTTCTGACACTTAACTGGGGGCGCGTGCACGGCAGTAGTCGTGCTTCGTCCTGATTTGCGAGGCAAAACCTCGTCGCAAGGAGTCGTTAGGCGACTTCCAAGCTGGAAGCTCAACTGCAAGAAACGCGATGTTCTCCATCAGTCGAATCGCCGCGGGACGCTGCTTTCGTTCGTCAATCGCCAGGAAGCACCGGGTCTTACGCATACACGCTGGACTGTCACAAGGGTAGCAAGCAGAAAGCAACGAGCAGGTGAACATTGAATTAATTAGTTAATCCTCTCGTCTAGTCCGCCTTTGAAATACAGCGAAGCTGAAAAAAGTCGCAATCGTAGCGAGGTTCGCCAATCGATACCGTGAACTCGGCTGTTATCGACAACACAACAGTCTGTCAGTGGAACAGGGATCGTCAGCCGGCTAGAGGACAGCGTGGGTCGACGGGTGTTCAGGATCCGCGGAGGGACGTCGAACGAAATTGTACACATAGAGGTCCTCGAGCGAAGCACCGTTCTATACCACAAGTCACACCACAATTCACAAAACGGACAAGGAACATTGATGGAGCAAGACACAGTCGCGAATGGAGTGATCGCGCTTGACAGTGAATGAACTGGAGGGTTGTGCGTGTCCTGGTACCTGCTGAGAGTCTTCTGTCTGGGGCGCACAGTGGGAACGGAAAAGAGCGTGCAGCTCGCGTCGCGTCGGCCGAAGGAGACACACGGATCGCGAGAGGCTCACACGTGTTCCGCTATGCGCTAGATCGATACACGCTGTCTGAAATATTCACTGGCCTGATGTGTGTCGCTATCGTCAAGGCCGCGGCCAGCCTCGTTATCTTCGACCCTGCGACCACACCGTGATTCTCTTCCTCGCGAGCTTCGCGGCCGGAAGCTCGATCGGATGCGATCGATCGATCCCGCCCAGGCTACACGTGTCCTCGACGGCTGACTAAGCGAAAGTGAGGGTTGCGAGCCACGCGACCGCTTTGCACTGAGTCTACACGAGGCGTCGCGACGCTGACCAGGCCCCCGCTCACCGCGGCCTCGGCCCGCCCCCGATCGCCTCACCTGCCCACCACCTCACGGCCTCTGCTACGAATTCGTGCATTTCGAGAACGAGACGTCGCGACGCAACGCGACGCAACGCGACGCGACGCGCTGTACTGCTTGGAACGCGGAGTGCGAATAGACAAGTGGTTGCAAAGCTTTAAGGTCGAGGGATGACTCGATTGGCTCGCGGGGGATCGCTGATCGAACCGCGGCGCTCCTTTCGAGCGACTGACAGTGACCCGCGTGCACGAGGCGTCGCGACGCATGCCAGGTCCGTGAATGCCTGGGGTGCCTGGCGGCGCGAAAAAGTGTCGCGGGCCTGTTGCGTGAGGGTTTTGGTACTTCCTCTTTTGATTGGGAAACTCGAGGGAACTGGAGGGATAAAAGAACGTGGCGAAAACGTAAGAAATTTAAGATGGAATTTTCGTTCTTCTCTTGATCTTATTTGGAATTGGAGTATACGAGGAACAGGACACCTTCGTCCTGGTGCATTAATCTACCTTTCTGACAGTGAATGTGATAATTCACTTAAGGCAGACATTGATTAATGCAGCTGCGACGTGAGACAAACATTGCGGTTGTTATTCATTCAGATGGCCACTTGCCATCGGGTGTAAAAATTCCCATCGTTTCAAAACTACACATCCAGCGACAGGAGAATAACTTAAAAGAGACGATGGTTTTTTAAACTCCTAAGAATAATTCTCTAGAACGCTTCTACACTGCCAGCTCGAGTAACTCTCCTCCGTGAATATTATTGGAGCCTGTTTCTCATCGTTGAGAAAACAGAAAAATTCCACAAAGGAGTACTTTTCCATTATCCCAGTTCTGAAGATAGTGATAACGAATCTATAAATTTCAAGGTAAGACGACGGAGTTTCCTAAATGGAGGAACTTTCATGAGAATGCAAATTTCTTTTCGGATGGAAGAGGAAGCCCAGAGCTATGGTTTCGTTAAGTTGGTTCTCACTACAGTACACTCCGAAATTCGATGCTTTGTATTTTAACGCCCTTAAGCTTTACACGTTCGAGTGGCACGATTATCGGTCGTGAAAAATTGCAGTTGTTAACGTGGAACTTCGTTCCGAACGGCGACCGTATTTCACTGGAAGCTGAGGGCGTGAAAAATAGCTGCCACTCTAAGATTTACGTAACTTATTACTCTTATTGGTTCCTTATAATCTTGGACAAGTGGAGAAAGAAGGATAGCAAAATATTTGTCTTAGGAGATCGTTCTATAATCCTGTCGCGCGCAGTTGGGGGTGTTCTTTAAAATAAAATTTCCGTGTATTACACTGTTATGAAAAGAATCCATTAAGCTGTCTTATAAAATTTACCAGAAAAAAATAAAAATAATCATGGAATATATTTTTCAAGCATCCCACAATACAATAGAAAGTAATCTAAAGATTCTTTTCGCAAAAAGTTTTTCAGTAGTCATTATTAACCATATTTATCACAGCAAGGTTCAGCTAGAGAAATGTCCGTCGAAATTTACAACGACGGACCGTCACCATAATTCAGGTCGTTGCGTCGAACAGAGAACCAACCGCGAATGGAAATAAAAAGCTCGTTGTCGATGCTCTCGCCGACGATCTCACGCCAAAATTCACGCCCACGAACATTTTTGGCAGCGACGAATTCTTTCGCATCTTTGTTCACGGGTCACCAAGCATCGATAGGAGAGACGGAGCAAGGGAAACGAAACGTCGAAAGAAATTGGTCGTCGTTTCTTCTGTCGCGAAGACCTCGTGAACCCGTCGCCAACTTGGCACGACTTTTTCCTTTGATAAAACGTGACGAATGGAGTCTAGATGGCTTTTAATTTATATACCTTCGAGTTCGGTGATATATGGGTTCGAGAGAGAGGCTGGTATCTATTGTGAATTGAATGGTCTTGAGTTGTGTGGCAATAATTGCTCCAGAAAGTTGTTCCGTAAAATATTCTTCTGTTTTATGTCCCAACTTTTCGCAATCAGCCACATCTCGAAGGAAAATAAATTTGGCCTGTATAAGTAAAGACGAAAGAGGAAAATCTCAGTCGCCGTTTGATTAGTTCCATTCACCGTCTAGCAGTAGCACCCTCCCGTCCGAGAAGTTTCTGTCCGCGCTACTTGGCTGACTAGCGGGCATATTCTACTGCGAGGCTCTAACGAGCGACGTCCTTATTCGTAAGCAATAAAACAGCCTTGAACACGTCTAGGCTGTTTCGCGAGCCCGTCGGTTTTTACGTCTTCGCTGCGATCGTTCGTTTGACTTCCAACAAAACTTTCCAATTAGCTTGTTTGCAGAAGTCGCCGACAGACACGGCCCTTTTTTCCGAAAGTAAAAAGGACGCTCGAGATGGAGATAGAATAACGAGCAGACGGTTTTCTCGTAGTAAAAGAAAACCGACCAGCTTATCCACGACGTATTATTTACAACGACGATACAACGGGCGGATTTATTCTTGGCATTCGTCTCGAGACTAAAGTTATCGTACGTATTTAATGACGATCTGGCGGTACGACAAAACTATGAATACTTCAAGGTGGCCACGGCGTGAACGAGCAAGCCATGGCGTAAGTTTAACGCAAAAATTACTGGGAAGCATCGATCTTGCAATGTCACGGTGATCAATGGACCTTCATTTGCAATGGGGGTGAGTTATGGTTGAAATCTCTCTGTTAATCCCCTTAATGCCTCGTATTTTCCATTTGAAAACGCTTCCCATTGTCCTAGATGGTTCTTTCTGTAGATTATACATGGCCCCATGTATTTAAAATTAATTCTCAAAGGGAGCAGAACTTTGTCGTACCTCTAGTATATGTATTTCAAACGTTTGATGTTTCAATATCTTCCTCTCTCAAAGTGGAATTCCTCTTCGGTTCTAAATATTTCCTCTAAAATAATGAAATTTCGCCCGTACAGTGCACTTTGCCTGCAGCAGAAGCTTGAACGTGTCGCGGGCAAATTCGCGGTGCAGGAAATTTCACGGTAAGCTCCTCTCAAGTGACTCGAAAATACCGACTAGGGAGCGTTTTAAAGGAAAACGTAACGACTTCCTGGTAATCGCAGCGAGCATCCGAGTTTCAGCTAAGGCGACCGCGCAAAAGTAGAACGGGAGCGTTAAACTTGAACTCGGGAGTTCAAGTACGCGGTTGAAACGTGTTTATCGCTCGTTGATTTCGTCACGAGAGACCAGTGACCGCCTTAAAGAGGTCACTGAACCTTCCGCTTCCTGTTTCCCTCGGTTTTCCCACATTGAAATTTCTATTATTCCTGGAGGCCATTTTCCGGGTCATTCATCTGCGTGTATAAATTAATATAAAGATGAAACCTGCATACGAGTCTTCTTTAAAGAAAGAATCACCATCAATTTCTGAGTTCCACGCAGAGCAATTTTGTGCTAGAAGCAAGCTTATTTTTATTGAATTGTATCGTGCGGAAATGCAAACGTGGGAAGCTAACCTTAGCACATGTAAATCACAATTTACGCTACGTGCAGACCAATACGGTGCCCTGTTGCGCAATTTCCACGAAGTTCAAGTATTCATTGATTTCCCAATGCACGGAGACCTCGAGTTCGCACACGCCACCGCATATGTAATAGGGAAATACAGCCACGCACGATGCAGGTGGACAAACTAAACTAGAGAACCAAGAACATTAAACACAAAAGCTTAAATTTCTGTAAGGGAATTTCAATGAGTATACGCCAGAACAGTCATCTTCGCTGTGTAAAGAACACCTTTCACAAGCATTTACTGTACGATGCACCACGATAAGATAGGAAAATCCTGCAGCCAATATTAGTGGCGTGATTTCACGCGAAGAATCGCTTCATATTCTTCCTACGCGAAGGGAAATGAGTGTAGGAGATTGCGTCTTACCAGCACTAGTATATTCTACTTCTGAGTGAAAGCGTAACATTCTGACATTGGTGGCCAAACTTTGGCGTGATAGAAGTCATGTTTCGCCTATCAGAAATATCACTATTTATGGACTGAAAAATTGTCGATCTTTTAGCTGCTGTAACACTACGAAAAAAAATCGCACAGTAATGAGCTTGAGCTCATTTTAAAGGTCAAAGTCTCTACTTAAAATGTGCTGAAAAGCACCTTATGAAAGAGTTAGATAAAACATCCAAAAGATCTAAAAACTTCAACTACATAAGCTCTAAACAGCCGTGTCACAGTTTATCAAAAATTCCAAATCCTACTTAACGCCTCGTTAACCAATTTCCTGGAGTACCGAAGTACATTACAAGTCCACCTACAAAGTCAAGTACGCGTAAAATCGTTTGACACGCTTAACACTCCAGTCATGCAAGCTTCTTTGGCGATCTTTGCGATGTAGTCCCGATCAAGTGGGTGGCACAGCGTAAAGGAACGAGCAGCCGACACGGAAAATTCGAATTGTTTTTAGCCAGAAGTAGAGGCGCAGACCGAATCGATATCAACGGTGGGTGCTCGAGGAAATAACGCCAATGAATTGTGCGTCACTGCGTGCCACCGGATCACCAGACCACGCGGAAACGCTTAAAGGGGAAAAATTATAATGCAAATATATCTGCGGCCTATCTGCATTCCGTGGCTGGCGGTACGCGAGTGGCCTTCGAGCGAACTTACCACCGACACGCGTCGCCTCGCAATTACATTCTATTTTCAGTCGCAACCGAGCCTGGCCCAGCCCCTTCGAACTATACACGGGTCTACAAATGACTTTTCGATTTTTCTTTACGACGTTGTTATCGACAGACGGACAGAGCACTAGGGAGCAATTGAATTTGGACATGTCTTCGTTACTATCCTCTTAAGAACCGTCTATAGTTCTTGCTTCGAGGTTAAGCAATAATTTCCAGCAGCTGGTTGATTCACAAGCAAAGATACGGCCAAGTTTCCCGCCCAGGGAACGTAAACTTCGCGAAAAGAACGAAAGCGAAGATCCACCGCCGTTTTAGTGGCAGTTACGGTTCAACAAGTAGTACTAAAACTGCTGAATGCTTGACGCGGAGTGGCGAGGGAATTTATAGTATGGAATTTTCGTAGTTAAATATTGCATTCCCAACGAGTTACAGTTGTGACTTACGCTTTAGCCAATTATTTCGATAGCATTATTCCTCGTTTGTAGCACTTTCCACCCTGTGAATAAGAGAGATGACGTATGATGAAACATATCGAAGTGCTGGAGGCATTGGAGCGCTGCTTTCGAGCTCTGCGGTTTGCAAATTTTCTTACATTTCTAGTAAAAATATTCTACGATCTTTTGGGGCGAATTTTTTGAAGGATTGCTCTCTGGAAAATGCTTTTCTAGCTTCAGAAGCTTCATTAGACTAAGTAGCATTTGCTGCTCGGTTCCTTTTATTTCTGAGACATTAAAATATTCACAAAGTAGTGGCTGCCTAAGCTCCCCAATTCTTCAAAGGTTCCGACAGCCTCGACTCTCTATTGAAGCGGGTTTCTAGCGCTCCCGGTCAAGAGTATAGTATTTTTGGCAAGAAAATGTGAGCAACGCTATACATTGTATGTAAACACGATAACAGATCTATAGCCAGAGCTGTTAACCCCGATATTAGTCAAACACATTGGCTGGCTTTGGCCCTCCAACTTGTGTATCGCGTCAAAAATACCTGTTCCACAATCCTACAACGAAAACAAAAACAGCTACATTTTCTCGAGAAATTATGCATACCCTAAGACGATTTATCGTCACGCTCCACTCACGTAGATTCAGTAAATTCTGACGTTACGTATGGATGGGACATGACAAGTGGTTCGACTCAACCAGGGGTTGAAGTCACGTGTAAAAATAAATCGAGTGTATGGAGTAAAATCGTATTATGCAAATCTCCTTCCCTGTGAGAATAAAAATCGAATGCAATGGAATCCCTTGTTTCACGCAGTCGTATCTTTTCCCTTTCTATCTGTGGCCATTCATCCACTCATTGGATACCTGTGCTGGAAAGGATTAATTATAATAGTCGAGCGGCTCGCTACGATGGCTGTAGTCAAGACCGTGACGATTTCTTTTTCCACTGGACATCGATTACTTATTCTGCTCGATGAAATCGAGGGCCGTCGATGTTGCGTGATATCGAGTGCCGTTTTCTGCCTTTCACTGGCCGCTCGCGACAATTATGGGATCTCAAATCTAGGAGAATTGCAGCGGGAGAAGAAAAGGTGATTCTAAAAAGGGGAGAGAAACCCGATTCTTCTGCAATGAGGTCAGTATCTACAACAAAAACCTATCTGATCACGTGCTACGTGGATCTTCTTTATTGCGCAACATGCAAACGTCTGTGAAGCAAACACACGACGCGACAATTCGTTTAATCTATCCGAACATAATCCACTTACGCGCACATTTATCGATATACTTCAATATCTTCGTTACTTCTCTTTTCCCAGGAGTATAATTATCAGAATTCGTTGATGTATTAACCAACCATCGGGTAAACAATTTCGATGGAGCGTGAAAAGCGGGTTTGCTTACTCTTCTTAATAATTATTCGATTTCACGTCATGTGGAGATCAAATACATTTATTCTGCTGGAAAATGTATCATCGGTTCTTTAAAAAGTCATTGAAAAACCGTATTCCCATGGAATGCTGCGAATCACAATTCCACTGTTCCTGTTTCACGGATCTTGGAGCGTTAGATACAGTTTATTTCCGCAGTTTGTCGAAGACGAATCATTGGAAACGAGGAACAATTCCGTTGTCGAACGCCTCGACTGAAGTTGAATAGTTTTATCTGTGCTCGATAGCTCAGTGAAGCTTGAACGACAAATAGTTCGCTCACTTCGCGAACGTAATATTGGAAAAGCTTCCCCCGTCGAAGAGACAGGGTCCTTAATTAAATAGTTCGCACGTAACACCGACTACCACAGGATTTTAATGCTGTTTCCGTCGTTTGTTCGCCGCAGAAACACGGCGCAAACCTTATCGCGGGGTAAACGAGGCGGCAATTTTACTGCGTCGGTTATGATAAAAAGAACAACAGGCAATTAGCCTCGGACGATTAAAAAGAGCTTTCCTGTTCAATTTTACAGCTTCTCATTAACTTTCTTCCTTTGTGTGCTCTCCCGTGTTCTTATTACAATTTCGTGCCTTTGAGAAGGAGAATGTTTTTGAAGGATCTCCTCGTAAATTTTTAATCAGTGATTCTGGAACGAAAAATTTATGATAGTTCACCGAATATTTCTGCCGCGAAAGCTTTATCACTGGTGCTTCCTATTTTAGCCCATTCCCCCTGAAAAATTCCTCGAAATGTTGTTCAAATCTCGAGCAATCTTTTATTTGCTCGACGCGTCCATCGATCGTGGGATTCAGCGATAAAGCGGATCGACGTGACCGTCCTTGTCGCGTTAAGTAACCAGCCGAAAAAGCCGATATTTGCAGAAGTTGGTTCCGAGCCGCTTTTCATTCGTCATGCTTTTGGTTACGTCTCTGTCGCGAGCCGTCGGAAATTGCAATTAATCCGGGAACACATGGAACCACTGCACTAGCAACCGCCTCTCTGCATAATAAAATAGACGTTGAATGATACATGAAGCGATGTGGTACCGTCCCAGCGAATCATTACAAATCGCTCTAGCTGAGTATGTTTAATCTCCGCAGCAAATTTGCTGACCTGGCAATTTCAAAATATGTCCTTTCTTCCATTCTTATCATTATTAATGGACCTTGGAACCCCTGTTTCAGTTTTCAAAAATGCAATTTTTCATATTTTTAAGAATTCAAATTTTCAAATTTTTAAATTTTTAAATTTTCAAATTTTCAAATTTTTAAATTTTCAAATTTTCAAATTTTCAAATTTTTAAATTTTCAAACTTTCAAATTTTCAAATTTTCACACCTTTCAGGTGCAAAGTATAGGTATATCGATTTGCATCATCAAAATGAACCATTTCCCTGAAACTAGTTCATCAGAACCGACTATTTGTTTGAAAGCAGAATGGTTCAGGAAACTGAGAACGAGTGTATAGCTCCTGTTTACGCGGCTCACCACGCTGTGGTTGAACGCGCCTCCCCAATTATTAGCCGAATTGAGAGATCGAGGATTGCAAACGGTTCTTGGTTATGCAAATCCTCGCTGCAACATTATCTAACACTCGTCTAGAATAACAACAGGAAACGGTGATGCGTGGGGATGCCAAGCTCATCATGCAAATAGTTTAATTCTCCCAGGGGACGTAAAGCTCAGGGGGTTACTAACGCAGTTCTCTCCAGATTATAAAAGCCTGCGAGCTTAACAAGATAAATATCCCATGTATCAACTGATTCATGAGTTAATCAGATATAGAATAGGATTTTAAACAAAATGTATTTCTTATATTGTTTCTCACTGTGTACTTAAATGAATGATTCTATCTAAATATCTATTCTCTAGAAATCACCTCAGACGTTTCAATTAACCTTTATCGCGCGTCATTTCTGTCCTATGTTCCCCAAACTCGAGAGAGGAAAGGCATAAACGGGATATTGAACCGCGATAAAAGCTTCCATGAACGCTGAGACTCACCCCCGTCCCTTCTCTTCCCAGCACCATCGTAGACACCATAAATTCTGATTCGACACAAAGCTCATTCATCATACTAGTTTACTATACGTATTTTGGCGTGCACGTCGTCACTAGGCTCAGTACTAACGGTCAAGTCGCTTCGGGAACTGCGTTCAAAGTTTGCAGAAATTTGCGCGGCCGATGCTTCGACTCCCGCAGGAATTACGGCGATGGATCACGAGCAGCAGAGGGTTATTGTTTTGTCGCTATAATTAATCTCCAAGCGTAATTAAACGCTTGCAGCGGCGTTAGTATTTGTCACCCTCAGCGGTGACGGGCTGTCATGGGTAAACGTACATGCGAACGCAATTTCCATATTTCTGGGGGTTTCAAGATTATTGGACTAATTAACTCGAGAGGTGAGATTAGAATAAAGAGAAAGTTTGTGTTCAGAGAATATTCTAATTATTTTGCAGCATAAAATACTGTACTGTTTGTAGTTGGCAATCCTTCCAGCTGTGGAACGACCATCTCACCCCTCTAGTTAAGGGGTTGAAGAAAAATTATACAGTGGAAGATGTATGCTAGCACTGGCGAGTGGGCAAACTTCTCTCGCCGGTTTAATTAGGAAACTTCACTTATTCAGATGAGTCGTGCGTAAGGTAGAAGCTGTTGCATAAGTATGCCTTAAAAGGGAACAACAATTTAATAAATATTGATGGCGGAAATAATCCCTAGTATAATCACATAATTTATGTCTGTCATAAATATCGCCCGTGATGCACTTTAGTGGCAAATAAAATATTATTCTGGAATGGGCCGATTTACGAAGACATTATACAGCTGAGCTCTTGTATGATACCGCGAGCATTATGATTGCAATTCTAAAAATGGTGCAAAGATCGACTTAGTTTCTTTAAAATTTTCTGTATTATATTCTACTATTAGTTCTATTTTATGCTTCTGCTCCCTCTTTCATCCCCTTTTCTCCGCTTAATTTACCGAATGGAAGATAGCAAGAAAGTCTATCCAATAAACGAATCTATCCAATTAGAAATCGTAGCGACTCTCGCAGCCGGGAAAAAGGCACCGTTTCCTCCAATGGTTCGAAGAGAAACTTATTTATCGCCCTGCTTTTATTAACTCGGACGATATTTAGATGCAAAGTAACGCGAGAATTCTACGACAAAAGTCTCCCGCTCCGATTCGACTGGGTGAAACTTTCGGCCCCGCTATAGAAACCCAATTTCCTTTAGTACGAAGTACGTCCCTCAACTTTTAGGGATCGACGAGAAATCTTATAGAATACGCGCTCACCCTCCCTCTGTTTGCATTCCGATGGCAAATAACGAATAAGTGGAACAGCAATCATAAGATACCTATAGAGTGACTTCCAAAGTCACCCTCAGCCTTCCTCGCATTTTGTACCTCAGTGTATAATGCTTCTACAATTTTATTTACTTGGCAACTTTTAATAGAACTTCCTTCTTCTATTTCTTTAATCGCCAGTATACTACACACGTACTACATTCTATACTTCAAATTGTAAAGTTTCCTAATTAATCTCCTGCAGACAGGGTATAACCAAAAAGAGTTGCTTCAAAATTCTATTCAAATATTTCGGTTCTGAACTTTAGAACAACTTCTGCGTGCAAATATGCTTTATAAAATAAAAGCTGGAAATAATACCTACAGTACCCACCAAAAGTTTGGCATCGCTTCTCGAATGAAGGGAATTAATACCAAAGTTTTGATCTACAGGTAAAACATAAGGCCCTTTGAAACACTAAAAAACAATCTAACTACAGACAGCCTCAAACATCTTACCATACAACTTTCACTGAAAGCACACGATAAAAATCGAGAAAATGTAAACTCACCAGTGTCGTAGAGCGGGCAGGGCATGTAGGCATATCTCTGTTCAGGATGCACGACGGACCTGTTCCTCTGTCCGCTGGTCATGGTCGCGAATTTGGTCACGTATTGCAGGAACTTGTCATAGAAGAGAAGAAAGGTCGTTCGGATTATCGTCGAGGTGGTATCGTAGACGGAGAGGCTCTCAGACTGCGTCAGGTCGTCGAACGTCACTGAGGCAGGACGATTATCCAGAGTTGACCAGTTGCGACTGCATCCTTCGATAGTGAACCACGTCGAGACGCATTGGTTGCCGAGCCTCCTCGCAAATTAACCAATTAAGGATGGCCCGTGCTGTTTCCGTGCCAATTAGGCACCGCTCTCCTCGAGAACCGGCTCGCGCGCGCGCGCGCACCTCTCTGTGGACGTCGTCGCTTAATTAGCACCGAAATAACTGTCTTCCTCCCCTTCGCGAACCTTGGTGGCTTTCCTTCGGCCCGGCGCGAGATCACTTTTTGTAAGACACACGGGGACGCATAAGCAAGGGCACTTCACCTTCTCTGGCAACTATTTCTGGGGACACCTGAGGGAATCTCGCGCGTCGACTGTTGCCTCGATTTTTGTTTCAAGCAAATTTGCATTTATCCGCGACGAAAAATTATGGAGAGCGTCTTGAGGTAAATGTTTCAATAGATGACCATATTCCAGTATCTAAATACTAATGTCAATTTTATTTAGTTTTAAGCTTAAATTCTAATGTATCCAATCAAAAATAAAAAACAGTATATTCAGCTACTGGGATGCAAGTCAAGTGTTAAGACGCTTAAGTGTACTGGGACATATACCCTAGTTATTTATGGTTCCATTTTATGTGATAGCAAATGGTTGCAACGCCCCCTACAAATTATCGGAAAGCAGTGGCACAGACATGATATCCCGATTAAGGTGCTGAAATACGTGATCTGGATAGAGAACATGAGCTCGAGTCAAAGCGCATCTGCCACTGAACCGGAAGAGTTTAAATCCTCCTCGTGCAAGACCCTACGGTATCCCTTGATTTGATTCCATTGCGGAAGTTCGCGAGAACACAGAGATTACCAACAGTCCTCTACAATGAAGTTGGTTAATAGATCGCAAACCTATTAGCAACTCTGATCCTTCTCCATGCCAGTCTCTCTGTCTCCAACTTCTAATCCTCGAACGAAAAGTAATCAATGATAAATGCTCATTTTGAACATCTGACGATTCAGCAGACAGAGAAATGACGAAAATCGAAAAAAGGGGAATACACGTAGATCGCTACTCATTAAACAAAATTGCAAAATTCCAACAACTGACTCTACAGTATGCCCAAGCGTCGCGTGCAACAGTCGATGAGTTTTTCCTCAGATCTTCCCGCAGCGATACGCGAGACCCCCAATTACCACCTGGCTCCACGTGCACTCGATCCATGCATGTAGCGGGAAATAATCGACAAAAAAGGAAGTCGTGAGTCTAGATGTCGCGGTCGTAAAAGTCGCCAGGTCATCGAGGAAATCAGCGTGTCGACACGGCTTATCGGAAACGGAAGCAATAAGCAACCGTGGTAAATTGCTGGTGTCGATTTTACGGCCTACACCGCCAACAGCCAGCCCTCTCACACATCCGTGTGGTGCTCGATTCGAGTGGCTCCTCTCAGAAGCAGTGCTCTCGAGGCGATTCCGCGGCTTTATCGACGTCGATCTCTGTCAACCGCGGCCGTCGCGCCGAGATTGCCGGTGATCTCGACGTTCCACCCCCGCCCCTGCGCGGCCGCAGCTGCACGCAGCGACAATGCCGGCTAATGACGTCGGTAAAATGGAAAAGTGTGTTAATTACGCTGTTGCCCCTGCGAGCCCCAATAGATTCGAGGGGGAAGAGTTAACCCATTAACCCTGCACTCGTGGGACACGCTCGGCTGAACATTAATGGCGCATTCTACTCCGCCAGACGCGAATGCCACACAATGGACTCGTCGTTCATCCGAGGTGTGAATATCGAGCGATGATACTCCGCGAACCCTTTGTCTCGGTACCCTTTCAGGCTCCTTTCCCTCGAGAAAAACCAAGATGAAGAACCGAGAGCACAGGGCTAGCCAGAATCCGCCACGCTGTCGAGCAGCTGTTGTTCTTTGAACGCCTGCCGATTACGTTCTAAGTCAGTGGCGTTTATCGCGGCGTAAATAAGGCAGGAAGTCGTGCACGCGTTCCCCGAGCGTGACAATTTTACGAGCGACGTAAATTACGGAGCTAGTGGAAAAACGTCAGTGTTACCGACAACCGTTCTGATTCAATTCTGTATCGACGATTTACGTTTTTTTGTCTTTTTTCTTTTTCATGGAAAACATGGGCGGCATGAACCGCGAGACGATAGATATCAGCTTTCGATTTAAAAAGAATGGGACATGTAGGCCATGCATTTTTTCGAGGAGATTTCGTTCTTGACAAGATCGGGTTTGAAGACACGTGCTGAGCTTGGAACGCAAGCCTCGCACGTACTTTCAAAGTCAATTTACTTGGGTGCGCGATAGAAATTTGGTCTACGTTGTCAAAACTTCTTTCTATGTAGAACATCGTGTTATCTTAAATTACCGAGATACTCTTCCTGTACTTGTGGAGAAGGAGAAATGTAGTGGAACAAAAACATCTGGTTAAGAAGAATGCAGAGTGGATTAAGGTGGATTATAAGGAAACATTTTAATCAGCTTAATACCCAAGAAAAAGACCTAAAATGTGGAGCTAGAGATACTTGGTTATTGTCCTCGAAGGACGCTGAAAAGCCCATAATGGAACCCTTTGTGGAGGGTAATAGACCTCAGCCGATTTGATTCCATTCGAATCCACCTGGTTCGTTGCACTTTCATTTCACCCTACGATACCCATTTATTTCGATATTTATAACATCAAAAGATATAATAGACTCTTCGACGATTTTTCGTGAAACATGAGTAAACGGCTGGTATATCAGTCATCAGACACAGACAGGGATTTTTCAAGCCTTGTTCCCCTCCGTTGAGTCTTGTTCGGAAGTTCCTCGGCGGAAATGGAGTTCACGCGTCTGAATCCTCGCGAATATCACCATGGAGACCTCGTAAAAGTTGCATCACAGGCTACCACCCCCTTAAGTCTGCCTAAGCTACTTATGGTTTTGTAGCCTTCGATCTATGACTGGGAAATTTCTTGAAAAATCATTCTGCATCATCGTGCAGGAAGTCTGAAGTTAGAATCCTTGTCACGTGGATGGGGGAGGTAGTGATTTTTTAGTTTTTCTTTTTCTCTATTTTTTTATTTGAATGGGAACACGTAAATAAATGAATACGAGAGTATTCGAAACGTTGAGAGTTAGGAGGATAGGGGATGATCCGTGAGATATTTTCAAGAAAATCCTCTTTGCTGTGAGTTGTATCATGTAGGACCTACTTTTCAGGAATAGTTATGAAAGAACTTCAAAAATGATTTAGAGATGTGTTGGTAGGATGAAGCAAACTGGTCAGGAATTTGTCCTTTGGTGTGATTAAGTGTATCTCTTTTGTCTCGGTTTCTATTTAGGAGAATTTTAATATAAAGTTTAAACAGATTATGCAGTGGAATAGGAATGTGCTTGACTTCTGTGAAACGAGTGAGTCGTCCTTTTGTTCAAGATAATTGTAGGATCAACTACTCAAGAGAAACTAGCAGTACCTCGTGTACTTCCATATACTGCTGGTGACATGTATGAAAGCTGTGGGATCAAGAGCAAAAGTAAAATTCCAGTGTATCTCTGAATTCTCAAATAATCGTATAAAAAGTAAAGTTCCCTCACAGAGCACATAAAAAAAGAAACCTTCCTCCTTCACGCATTAAGAAACCCCCAGCCACAAATTCCAAGGAAAAAGTGGTAAACACAATCTCCCCATCAACAGTCGTCCACCTCAGAACAAACATTCTCGTCTCTCTCTTTCGTACATCCATAGGCACTCGAGTGAATGGCTGGTGCACGCGGTGGACCGTTCCTCGCCTATCGTTAAACGCGTCCAATAAGAGTGCGCCCTACGAGCCCTTTCCACCCTCCCCTCGGACGGTGCATCCTTTCTACCTTTGCCACGACGACGTCCGTCACTCGCCACGTGGATCCCCGTGACGGGCTCTCGCTCGCCGACAGCCCTCTCTCTCTCCCTCTCTTGCCCTCGTCGCTCCTGACGCGGGCTCCTTGCCGTGTGTCCTGCGACAGGGTCGTGGTGGACGAGCACCGCCACCAGACGAGCAGGTTCACGCGCGTGTCGTGCGAACGCGAGCCACGAGGCGAACTGTACGGTACACGAGCCGACACTCGACTGGACCGCGTCGCGGTGAAATGGAGAAAGCCAGAAACGGAGCGAGAGAAACGGAAGGAAGGGCCGAGCGTAGGGGCGGAAGGGGAGGCGAGACGACGGCGTGGAAAAGGGAGACGGTGGCAGAAAAGGACGGGGTGGAAGAGGGATCAGACTGGAAAGGGGTAAGAAGAACGACGGGAGCGGGGGTGGGAACGGGAGGGAGAAAGAGAAAGCGTGGGCCAGGGGGAGAGAGAGGGAGGATGCTGCGGATACGGAGCAGAGAGTCGCTCGGTCTTCGTCTGGCTTCGCCGCAGCGCGTCGCGGCGCATTTCATCCCCCTTTCGAGCCCCGAGCGACCCACCACCCTCCTCGCCAGTCCCTTCGCCCCTCTCGCGCCACCACGAAACCCCCTACACTAACCCCCGGTTCCATGTCGCAATGTATCTGCAGTCGGAAGCAGAGACCCCGGTGCCTTCGAGACACCGCCGCGAAAGCCGGTTCTCTCTTCCACCTTTCTTCATCCCTTCCACCCTTTGTCTTCCCGCCTGGCCCTTCTTCGCCCTTTCGTCTGCGCCGCCTTGTTGGGCATGCCTTTACCCCTTTAAGACAGAAGAGTCTGTCTTCGGTCAAAGTGCAACCTGCCTGCAGGAAAAAAGGGAGCCGCTTACATGAAGAGTTTCAAGGACATTGAGGGAGGGGAGGAGGAGACAATTTGGATTAGGTAATTGTCTTATAGGTTTTCGAAAGGGGCAATTGTCTTCGGAGCTGATAATGAACGTGGATGATGCTGGATTGAGGCTTGGGGTAATAATTGGTTATCTTCTTGGAAAGGGTATCCCTCGAGAGGTAATTGGGTGATTTAGACAGTACTTTAGATGATTGGGTTCTCTGTGATTTGGAATATGAAGCTTTTAAGCAAATAACAGTGGAGATCTCCAAGTGTCAAATGTAGTACCTACTTTATTTGACTAGTTTCATCGATGGCTTCAAAGCTAATCTACCCCAGAATCACTAATTCCTCTACTGTCACGATGACAAAGTCCCTCGAGGAGCAAATTCAAATGAAAGAAAACAGTGTACCCTTTTTAAGAGCTGTTGCGAGCCAAATCAGAAGCTGTATCTGCAGTAAAAAAATGATTCTTAGCCGCCACGAAGGAGCACTCGAAAAAGAGGGTCAGGCAGAGTGGCGGCGGAGTTTAAGCAACTGAGAGTATTCCAGAAAAAATTTCGCGTTGCCGGACCATTGCTTTCCATCGGTCTTGAAAGACTTTACATAAAAAACAGTATCTCCTATCGATCCCATCACCCAAGGCAACCAGATATCTGAAAAACGTGTAAAGAACTCGTTCACGGGATGCAATTAGTTTTTCCTCCGCGGATGCAAGAAGAGAAATCTTCCTTCTCGTTTAAAGGAAAAAGCAGGCAACGCGAAAGAAGCATCCATAGAGCAAAATTACTTCAATCTCCGCCAGATTCTGTAGAATTCTATGGTTTAACCGTGCGAAAGGCATTTTTTTCAATTATCTTCTTGAGTCTGGAAGCAATAGCACTGGCAGCGGAAGGGTGAGGGAAGGAGATGTGGGAGCAATTTAGACAAGGGGCTGAGGCAAGTAACAGCCGTAAAAGGGAATTGCAGGCGTTCGGTATTTATGACTTTGCTCATTGCACGGCCCTCCTTCGAAGTCGCCATCTTCTCGCGTCTTTTCCCTCGCGCTACCCTTGCCCGGGCATAAATTATTGCCATTCGTTAAACACGCTCCATTTTTCGTTGACCTTCTTCTTTGAACTCCAACTCTTTTTTGACCACGGATACTGCGACACTGTGGCTTTGAAGTACATCATACGTGCGCCCCGAGTGCCACCTTGGGCGATCGAGTTTGGAGGGGTGATAGACAGAGTTCCTCAAGCGTCTGATGAATTGACTAGTTAAGTTTTGGGAATACCAAATTTTTTAAAGGATTCTGTGTCAATTTTTTATCGTTGTCAGCTGTCTCATTGTTTTTTCTAAAGTATTTTTCTGTAAAAAATCATTTTTGTTAGAGATCTCAATGCTTAACCACAATGTCTGCGAAACATTGAAAGACTTCTGCAAACGAATGCAGTTTATTCTCCTAATGCTGGTAACAGCTTTGCTGTAAAAAATCTGGGTCCATTCTTTCTTCTTTCTCTCTTGAAGACTCTACGACCTAAGCTACTGAAGATACAGTGGCTGAAAGAGATATAGTAGAACGAAGGTGGTGACACAATAGAGTGTCGAGAGTCAGGAGAACGAGAACGCATGCTACACGACTTTTTCTGAATCCTAACACTAGTGCACCACGTTTCTTTTTATCCACCACACATGGAATTTAAATATTCGGAAGTTAACTATTAGCGAAACATTGAAAAGCTTCAAAGAATATGCCTCGTGCTTTCTGAATCTTCAGCAATTCTTAGAAGAACCCAGGTCACGAAAGGTTCAAGCATCTCATTCTTTTCGCTCCTCTTCTTGCTAGAGTCCAAAAAACTTAAGGCAGAACTTCTAAATATGTAAGACCTCTAAATGCATATCCTTCGGAAAATCGATTCTAGCAGGTCCAGAACGAGCCACGTATCTTCAACACCTCCGTTTACCAACGAGACATCGAAACACCTCTCGAAAAAAATTTAGTTTACACCCCTGAAGCTTGCAGCAGCTATAACTGCGAGAAGCTAGGGTGATGAGAGCTTCAAGCATCTCGTTCTTCCTTCCTCCACTTCTCTCGACGTCTCCAAAATGCTCGAAACTGTCGAGAACACTGCAGCGATTCTAGAAACACAATTCCCTGCGGTGTACATTTAACAAAATGCAACACGGGACCGTAAATAGAGCTGCGTCGGGAAAGTAATACATTCTGAAGTAACCAGCCGGTTGTTATTGGCAATGAAATATAAGAAGGCGTAGCCAATTAAATAACCAAGCGTTTCAATGATCACATAGTACACGGGCGGCGGCAATTGGCTCGCCGATAAATAATTTATAACTAATTTATGAACTGTCGCGTTCCGTCGAGGATAGGAGTGGCAGGATCGAAAAGAAAGACGCAGTAAACTCGCGCGAGAAAATCCGTTTCTGATCTTAATATTTCCAACCGTGCTGCCTCCATTTACATATCTGACGGCGTAGTCGCTAATCGTTTGTCTCTCTATTATCCATGGGCACAAAATGTTGAACATCCAAGGATCCTCTTCCCCTTGGAGATCAAATATTTCAGGTGCTCAGCCTTTCAACGCCTTAAGATTAACGCAACTACAGCTACTGTTATCCTAAGCTTATCCTTTCTGGCACATCTCGTTTAATATCCTTCGTTTAAGCTTTGTTCTGACCGCGTACAAAAGTGTTACATAAAATGGATGTGGGGACTAACGATTGGCACGTTTTTTTACAGACTGCACCACGTTTTCGATGCGGTCCATTACGCCTGTCGTAAACTGCATCGTCACTGCGTCGACTTTTCGTTCGCGGTTGATGCAATCAAAATGCGTGAAACGCATTGCTGCGAAGAATGAGCTAAGTGCGCGATGCTTGCTCGCATGAAGTATCAGATTCTACTTTTATCGTTCTGTTTTAGTATCCTTGGTAGTGGCTGCATTCTAGATGCGGATGTGTTTTATGGTAAACGCGATATTTTTTATGAGAGTAAATTCGAGCTAATGCTGTAAAATATTTCTCTTGTATAAGACTTTGCCCCGTTGAGAAAGTTGAGTCCAAAGATTCAATCTTCAGCTCAATTTTCCTTAACAAGACAATGTTTCACATAGAAGCAGAATCATCCCCAAGTATTCTACTCTGCAAGAATTCGCGAACGAAAGGTGCACGCGTGAAGAAACGTGAAGCAGACCGAGGATTCAAAATGGACCACGTCGAACGTCCATCTTGCTTCAAGGACGATCACTTCTAAAAAATACTAGAATAGATAATTAATTAGGAACAGTAGGAACGGATTTCATTTTTGAGCAAGTCCTTACGTCTAAGGGGAACCTGCATTCAATGGCACAAGGCCGAACAACAGGATAATAGTTAATTAGCGCTATAAATAGCTCTGCACCGATACGGGTGCACGGTCTATTGAGATTACGTGTACTCATTTATGCAAGTACATACGCCTTTAACGCTCGGTCCTGGGCTTATCTATAGTAGAAACACATTGCACAAAGTGTCCCGGAAGGTAACACCATTCGGACTCGCTTCTAGGACACCTTGCGCCATTGACGATGACTATTAATCACGCGTCAAACTGTATAAAAGGAGAATAGTATAAATAATGGAGTGTTGGTAGAGAACTAGAGTATACGATTGACTGTATGGCAGTTCGCCGGCACGCAATTATAGCAAAAATATATCGATGGTAATATTCTGGCTCTTGGTCCTTAACTATAACTCGCGTGTACAAGAGATAATATAGTCTGCTCTAAGTAATTTCCTAACAACTGACTCCTTATCAATCTGTCAGCTGGGCTTCCCATTTGACAAACTCTGAATTAAAAATCTCAATATATTGCTCGTAAAACATTCGCATAAAATTTCCATCGTTCCACGATCAAACACTCCGCGTCGACTAACTCGTCGAGGGAGTCATAAGGCACTTCGTCGGTTCATAAAAAAAATTCCCGTTAAACAAAGCACATGCGATTGAAAAGTGGTCCAGAGCATAGCGTCACGTGAACAAGGACCCGGGATCCTGAATCCCTGTTCCAGCGAAACGTCGAAGACTCGACTGTTCTCCAAGGCTTTGGTCGATACGTGTCCTTCAGCCGTGGACGATGTCCTTTGGATAATCGCTGTTAGCTTCGAAGCAGGGCTTATTGCACTCGGATAATCGGTGGACACCTCTAGAATCGAGACGATCGCGTCTCTTCTGTTCGTCGATCACACGTAGATCCCGTCGCCGCGGAGCGGACTGATTATCGATTCGAGCGCTCGCTATAAATTATTATGCATCGGTATGTACAAACACACTTCGCCTCGCGGCAAACGGAATAGACTTCAGTCTACGATGCGTACGCCTCGACGACCACTGATCAGGACTTGGAGGGATCCTCGCTCGAGTTATCGCTGCTTTTCCTCGTCTCCCACACGCTGATCCTCTTCAAAGGGTAGCAGATCACAGCCGAGAGGAAGATCAAGCTACCGGAGAGGTAGAACGAGGCGTCGTAGCTCCCGGTGGCGTCCATGAAGATACCTAAACGAGGATTAGATACTTGTCAAGGACTATAAAACGAAACGCGGGCTACTTATAAATAGATGAAGACTCTCTCCACTGTTTTTCACGAAACGTCGGCGAAATTTCTCCTCTCGTTTAGATTAGATAACCCCCAAGCGTCTCTTTTTATCTGCTGTTTTGACAGCCGTCTAGGCAATATTTCATGCAGATCCTATCTCCCGCGATAAATCAAACAGCTTGGGCAATCATAATGTTATGCATCCGGGTAATACTCACCTCCTCTCTTGCGCAGATATACTTCAAATCTAATTGTCGATCGATACCGAACTTATCTCGATTTATCAAGGTCTGCACAATCGTATCTCTCGCACGGTACGCCGAAACAATTTCGCGCCTGTACTTGCTGATTTAACAAATGGTTCGTGCTCTTCTTTTCATTTAATTTGCATCTACTTCCAGTTTCAAGAGATTCACAGTATCAAAAATTGAAGCAAGAACGCGTGTTCTGTGACTTCAGAAGGTTTATCATAGCAAAATACGATTGTGCGACACCCTACTCTGCGAAGTGATCGATATTGTCTAATCACCTGCGACAGGTGCGCCTATGGTAGCCGCCACGCCTTGAAACAGAAGGAGTAGACCAAACGCGTTGGTCAATTTCTCCAGTCCCAATAGGTCTACCACCAGGATCGATCTCAATGAGGCGAAGACAGCTGCAGAGAAATCTCAGAGTTAGCAAAGGTCGCTCTTCAATCTTCGCGGATAAAAGGTGAATCGTTGTTTACTCACATATACTGAGACCGAAGCTGGCAGCGTAGAAGAACTGGTAGCCCTGCGCGAGCGACAGGCCAGAGAATATATTCAATAGTCCAGCAGCGCTGATGAAGATGTTGTTAACAACCAAAGCATTAACACCCGGCAAGCTGGTCGCCAAGCCGCAGACGACACGACCCACTGTGTTTCCGATGCCGATCACCGAGACGAGGAACATGGCTGTGGAGGGCTCGATCCCTGCTAACTTTGCTCGATCTGTGACAATAAAGTAACAGCTGGTGGTTTAAGTGATTCCTTTTCTGCTTCGAGGCTTCTAGTTATAGTTGGTAGAAGTCACGTTGAGTTACAGTATCTAAGATTTCTTTCCTTGAACTGAGATATCGTTGAAATTAGATTCGTTGACTATTGCAGGTTGCTAGGGACTAGTACAGAGTGGTTCAAAAGTTGAAAATTCGAACTCTGTTTTTGAAACGCCCTGTAGGCTACACAAAATTATTTCTACTCCCCTCAGAGTTACCAAAAACGAGTAAAAAGCATGTATCATAACTTCTATCCATTTACTTCTCAAGGTATGGTATTTTGGTGCAGTCTATAGATCCGAAGAAGTGAATCGTCATCGCTTTAGCTTTTATAAAGTCTGATACGGTACCTGGGACATACATGAAGGGTGTATAGAAGCCCATCATAGTGAGGCCACCAGAGATGGCCAGTATCAGGAAAGAAGGGCTTTTCAAGAGGCTCAGATCAAGCATGGTCGTGAGGATACGCCGCACGCTTTCCGGGCAAATGTAACAGCTTCCGCTCTCCTCCTCGGCGACGTCGGTAGCCGTCGGCAAACGCGTGACCGACATATGATAGCCCACGGACGATTGCTACGGGAATCACGTCCAATAACTCGATCGTTTTCAATTTCACAAAGTACAGGGACGTGATTATTAGGTTTATTGGAAAGTTCGCTACTTCTGTCATTACAGCCCACTGAAGAGTATCGAAGATCAAAGTCCACTAATTCTATTTCCATCGTCCTAATTCGAAGTTCTAAGAAACTTCAGTGGAAGATTACAAAAAGGCTCGAAGATTTAGACCATTTACTAATTTTCAAAAGAAAAAAAAGGAAGAATGACAGAACTTCCCAACAGACCTAATACTCCGACTAAGCTTCCAATAACGAAACTTCTCTCGTGGCTGAATAATGTCCTCAAGGGGAACATATTTTGCGGACTAATTTGTAAGTGTCTTTCAGCTTGAAAGAAAGATTGTTCGTCACATTTCTTACCTGCGATCTGTAATGGGGCAGCCTGTTCAGCGAGCCTCCATAGAAGATGTCGTCTCTGTAAAACGGTCTTTGAGGATCCTTGCTGAACGGATTCCGCCTGTTGCCCCCTTTCAACGACTTCTGGCTGGATTCCGAGTCCGCGCGAAGTCGCCTCCCACTAATCGTGTGCCGGCGAATCTGCCAACCATTTCCCCTACTTACTTAACTAGGATAAACTGTTATTACCGTTAAATGAATCCTGCTGGCACGGGACGATCGTAAACGCAACATATCGTGTCCGCAAAATATCTGCTTTTCATCGTTATGCGACTTTGCCGATTAGTGGGACCATTAACTTCTCTAACTATAGTCAGTGTTTAATGATCCCTCCAATGAGTTCAACTCGATTGAGGGATGGTACCATTTTTATGTGGTAGCTCAGCCTTCTAGAGAAGGTTCTCCAGATTATTAGACTATACTAGATGCAAAGAATAATTGAGGAAATTTTCTAGACCTCGCGTTTCACATTATTTAGGGCAGGATTTCTCAACCTTTTTTTAAGGGACCACCTCTATGGCCCCTTCCCCCTGTTTTCCTATCCTAATTTTTTTCTGTCCCTATTTTCTCCTCTTACCTTTTCTTCACATGGTAAACAGAGTTAGGTATTGAGACCTCTAGGGTACCATATCGCTCTCAGTTGAGAAACCCTAATTTAGAGATTCTATTATATCTAAATAAAAGACTCTATCACTGAATATGTAAATAGAAGAGCCAGGTGCCTATGTCAATTTAGTACTCACCGTGGGCACTTTGCCGTTCAGTCTTTCCACATCCCCACCCAAAAGATTATTTTCCTCCTCGGCACTTTTTTCGTCCATTGTTACTTCCAAGTCAGGGTAGATCGGGACAGAGAGTCTTTTCTCAGAGCTGCTTAGCTTTCTCTCCAAGGTTCGCAGCTCCACGGGGTCCTTGTGAAGCGAGTGCAGAGACTTGGAGGCGCTGGAAACAACAAGTTTCTAAGATCAGTCCTTCCGTCTCATGGACCGACTTAGGACTCGTCCTCTCGTTCGAACTTTCGTTTGAACTCCTCCCCTTACGTGTACGACGCAGGACGACTTATCTTCTCCCAAAGAACGCATGATCGCGACTCGGAATTTCTTGCTTAATGTCGCGAAAAGCGGGAACATGAAATCGTACTCCCGATAAGTACAGAGTTGAAAGTTAGATGGATAACGTGGGTATAAGTTTCTGAATTTTCGATATTATACTCGATCCCTTGGAAATGACCAAATTAAAAATTCGGTAATACTTGTGTTATTTGTCGATGAGGATTTGCTAAGCAGAAATTGGACTGTCTAATAGAGTTTAGAGACTCTGAAGACTTTAGGTCGAAGGGATAGTTATTAACAATTCCTGTAGTGTGAAACAGGTTATTACTTGACTATGTTGGGGTTGCTGCCTAAGAGCTCAGCTGCCGTGGGGTATTCCGTGTTGTTGTTTGTGCCGAAGAAACCACTTCTGCCAGGCTGTACACAGTGAAGAGACGCTGTGGACACTCCCTTTGCCATCAAGCTGCTCTTCACCTCTAAGCCCGCATTTTCTGGGGTGGACTTCACCTTAATCCTCGTTGGCTTCAGCGGTCGGAACATCGCGCCAAAAATGACACAATTCAGCAACATTCCTACAAAAAGGAGAAACTCCCTGAACTCAAGCACTCGGTCATTCTTTCTTACCTAAAATAATCCAACCGAGAAAACTAATAAAAACCTGAAGTCTAGTATTTTCGCAAGCATTAAATTCATTAGACCACAATCGATTACCTGCTTGAAACAGCAGAGCACCCCTCCATCCGAATTGCTTGACAAGAACATCGGAAATTGGCGCGAGCAAGAAAGCGCCAATCCCAGAGCCGCACACGGCGATTCCCGTGGCCAAGGCTCTCCATCTTTCGAAGTAAAATCCTGTAGTTATCACAGCTGGTACGTAAATCAAGCCTGCCCCGATACCTCCTGGCAATCCAACACACAAAAACTATGTGAAACGAGGAGAAACTATAAGGGAAGAGGAGTGTAATTTTTTGCCGATCAAAGCGATAAAGTAAGTTTACGAATGTGGCGTCCAATTGACCAGCTTGCGATCGTTTGGGCGCTAAAATTGCCTCGAAACGAGTTCAGTGGTTCCTCGAACGGAATTCTGATCAATCGTGGAATGGGGATAGTTTCGCGAGTGTCACGTATTGTAGGAGGAAAACATCGTTGGGCGAAATGGAACAACTTGATGGAATGAAAAGAAACTTTCCCACCGAGGCAGTTGTAGCTCCTGGTAAGAATATAATATGTTCGAGGGAGGGCGAAAACTTACCCAATACGCCGAAAGAGATGTAAAGGAACTCGATGGAAGTGCTGAAGTACGAGAGAACGAAAGCGCCGCAACTTATGACGCTTCCCAAGATCGCTACCAGCCGGAAGCCGTACCTGTTGGCCAACGCTGACACGAATGGACCTGTGTTTAAGATAGAGGTGTGAAACAATGAAAGAGACATTGCTTGAAGACAAGATAGTAAAGTCAAGAAATTTGAGAATGAGTACATTACTTCAACATTACTTCGGTGACTTATAAATGGATGATAGATTTAAGAAATAATGAAAAATGTTATGCTGAAAACGGTCAGAACTTTACATGATGGAAGTTATGATTAAATTTATACAATTACGTCTGGGATAAGACTTGGGTTCGATATTTTTTCAAGATATCTAAAACTGAGCTACGTCTAAGCACTGTCTAGATTGGTTTCAGTTTAGACTATTAATTATGTTAGTTATATAACAACACTAACGTCGTTGAAGTCACTTCATCCTTAACATTTGACTTCTTTCCTCGAATTCTGTTCTGACTGCTTTAATCAGGACATAGCATTCTGCAAGATCGTCCTCAGCCTGCTTCGAAGCTGTTTACTGCCCCTCTAATGGAATACCCGCCTGAAAACTGTCCAAGTATCACAAAAAGATTTACGTTTTCTTGTCACTGACCGGCCATAAGGTAAAATCCCGACTGCAGCGAGCCAACCAGCGCGACCCTGGCCTTGGACACTCCGAACGCTTCAGAGATGTCGTTCAGGAACACTCCGAAACTGAAGATGATGCCATCCACGAAGAGGTTGCACATGAAGGAAGCAGCGACGATCACCCAACCCCATCCTCCGTCTGGCGGCACCACCATCTCGACTTCGATGCTCTGTCAACAAGTTTCCCCAACATTCTCACGAGAAAACTCGAAACGAATTCGCAGACCGATCTCAGATTTGGCTCATGTTTTCGTTCAATTAGGCAGTATAATTAGAAATTGAACGTCAATTATTCAGTGAGGCAGCTGAAAAGCTTTGAAAGTGGATGGAAAATTCGTTTTCGGGTGATGGAGAAATTCAGTCGGCGAATTACATGGTCAGTGACGTTTCAACATCGACGCCCGTGGAAATTCACAAGATACTTAAGATCAAGGCTACACAGAAAGTCGGCAACTAGCGTTACTTTCGCGTTTCGGTGGGCGCGTGACCCAAAACTCCGACGAGTTATCAAACAGTCGGGACAAGCGACGCTGATACCGTTCTCTCGACAAAAAGTCCGCGCATAAATTACAACGACTGTGTATTTTTAGTCTCTTGCAATAATATCGTTGGGCAATGTCGGTAATCTGTTCACGACGCGACAAAAGTTCGACGTGCCTGTATTTCGCAAGTTTTCGCCCTGTTCGATCGCCAATAAAAAGCCTTTGATCTCCCGTCGCTGGAAAACAGGCCTGCCGCTGTGAAAACAGTTGCAGCTTGACAATAGCTCGATTGTACCTTTTCCAAATTCAAAGCAATGCCGAAGGTTCTATAGCAAGCCTATAGTTCAATGGTAGATGAAACCATAAAACTTTTTTTAAATTTCCCACACCCCAGAATCTTTCTAACAAAGCATCAATTTCTGAATAACAATTCTACTCTATTTCAAGTCTCAATATCTATACAATAATTACTTCATCCACCCACGCGATTTCTCCAGCACAGTTTCCATCCAGAAGACCTCTCAGCTGTATCAGAGATCCATAGCAATGAATCATACGTTTCCAGGCTGACTAACAAAAGCTGCGAAATACGGGCTGGTACGACAATTACGCATCAAGCTATTATGTAGCAAATAGAGCAATCTGTCGCGATATCGAGCCGTGTAGCGAACAGAGAGCTCGTCAGTAGCTGGAACATGTACCGATAGCATTGCCACTGGTCTGCATGATCGATCAACCCTAGAGGGCACACGTTCCCGACTCCTACCTCATTATTGTTATCCTGAACGTCTTCAAGCGGCAGCTCCTCGTTCTTACAAGCGCCTCCGTTCTGCTGCACCGGCTTGACGACTTGCTCGTCAGCTTTGTTCCCCAGCGTCGCCATCGTCGTCCACGGTTGACTGAAACGAGTCGAATCGGTGCAGTTCCAGTTAAAAAGGTTTACCATAAAAGTAGCAGGGGGAGAGATCGATGACGATGCAAAACAAGTGGAACAGGAGAAGAACTTCGAAAATCAGTCGGTTCGCGCGGTAAACCGTATCGTGCTCTCTATCTCTGCCTGCAGTTTAATTATGTTTGTTTGCAACGTGTTCGATATGTTCGACACGTCATGTGAGGCGTGCAGCGTAAACACGTGGATTACTACACTTATAAATCACACACGTGCACGCGCCTTTGAGCGGGAAAGGAACGCCTTCTTTACCGTTCAGCCTGGCCTCGAATTTTCACCCTTCTCGCGTTGGACAGGAAGACAGATGTTAGTGGTTTTCTTAATTCTTCAAAAATTACAGTAATTAATTATGGATTGTGTAATAAAACAGCGATATGATAGAAGGGGAAAGCTGTAAGGTGTAACCAAGTTGGACCATAATTTCTTCTCAGACTGCTTCCCTCTTCTCCGAGTGAAACGAACCATGTAATAGCATCGATGCAATTTTACCGCGACAAATAAGGATATCTACGACGATCGAATCGTTTCGTCGCGCCTCGTTTTGCGAACGTCGGTGAACGTTACCTGATCACTGAACAGATCGCTTCTCTCAATGGGGAGATACTCAATGGAAATCGGCTTACGTCTGTTTGATTGTAGAACCAGCTCCACCGCTTCGATTTCCAAAGTAAACACAAAAGTCTTTTCAGCGTTTCCCAGGATCGGCCACCGATGTAACGCAGATCGATTCCGAGCGCGACGAACCTCTGCTCGAAACTGTGCCGTGTCTACACGAATCACAGATATTATAGCGAGTTTCGCGGGGTCCCTCGGAGACGTTGGACCAGTAAACGGGCTGCGATATCGGGGAGAAAATGACGCTGTGATAAAAGTTGACGGCTAGTCAGAATCTCGGACAAATGGTATCAAAGAAAATAACGTTTGAATCACGTCTCTGGAGTCCAAACAACCTATCGCACTTCAAACAGAGCTGCCAGGATCGAATCACTGTCGAAGACTCTTGCGCAGATAACAGACTCTCCTCGCTTTTTATTCTTGCGTTTCGATTATCAGCCGAGGCTCCGAGAGAAACCGTGGGCTCAATGCGTAAAGTTGCAAGTTAGCCGCTTTGATCAATCAATTGCGACACTTTGTTGGAACGACGCGGATCATCTTAATGCAGGGCGCAGCAAGGTTCGACGCGCGTCGAAGAGGCCCCACTAACAGAAGGATTTACGCAGTTGAAGAGGGGACGAAAATTGGTCCTGGGAGAATTTCTCCCAGCTGATTAAGACCAGCAGAAGCAAAGGAGCAGCAATCAGCCGGTTAAACCGGCACACGAACCAACCATCGACCTGATACTTCTCGTCACGTGCCGATTGTTCGCCAAGCTCGGCCGACCTTGACCTTTCTCAGTGCCATTGGCCAGTCGTACGTGAATTAACTGTACACGATCTTTATATGAGACTTGGGATATGCAACTAACGTGTATGAAACTTTAGTATAGATAATAATTATAATTACTCGATGTTGTTACCATAAGCTACTAGCTCTAAAATTCTTCAAATCATCACACACGAAGATTACAACTTCTATCCTAGTAAGAAATGTCCAATAGGAAGTGTCCAATAGTTGTTACATACCGTTTCCTGTACCCGAGCAATGCAAGCCCGACAGAAGTATGCAGCGATTCCGTACAGCAAAGCGATCGGCCGAAAACTGGTCTGGCAGGGGCCTCCTTGTCAATGAAATACCGAACGGCTATCCGGAGGTGCGATTACAGACAATGCAAAGAGCGAAGACTGTGTTGTCCTAACAGCGAGCTACTTTGTATCTGACGTTCTGTAAATCGTCGATAAGATACGACCTATGTTAACAAAGCAATTTCGTGCCATTTACATATCAAGACCTGGCGAAAAACACAGAGAATGTGCATTTTGTTTACCCCACAGCCACATCCGCATTCCCGTGACATCTGCGAATCATCAGCTGGTTGATATCGCCTTCGAAGCAAACTCAGGAGACCAAATTTGGGCTTCCACAGTGAACAATATTTTCTCTGGGGATTATCACGACCAACAGCGCTTCCTAAATTCACCGACAATGCTTTTTATCTCGTCGAAGGGGAATTATCAACGGACTCGAGAGTCAGCCCGCCAGCCGAGGTGCTTCTCGAACTCGAGGTCACTTAATCCTCGAACCGACGGACACGTCGACCAGAGGAGGCTCGCTCTAATCAAATTGGAGCCTCGCGTGATCTACTCGATGTCATCCACCAATTTTCTAGTCTCTCGATACTAATCCTAGTTCGCTGTCGTAGCGAAACGTACTTCTACCTTGGTGAGGCCCAGAGTAATCTTCTGATAGGACCGACGCCCCTTTTCAAGATCGTTCAGAGCAAGGTCGTTTTGACTATAAATACGCGCTTGAATTGTCACGCGGGTAATTGGACACGATCTACCCGAAGATGTCGATATGACGAGATAATGTCCCAGGTCACCGCCACGTGTAGCCGTGCAGCTGTTCGACGCGAAAAAACACTGTATTGCTGGTTCCAGGGAAGCGATACTGTGCAAACAGGACTGTGTAAACTTCACTGATTACCGATAACTGATGCTCTCTTATTTTCAGTCAGCCATTTCTCTTCGTGCCATCGTTTCCACAGAGCATTTAAATCATCCGAACGCCGAGTTATCAAACATCAGATGGGACCGACTAGCTCGGCTCACAGAGAGAATTCGTTTACTGAACCCTCGTCGATCGGAGCTGTGTGACTTGGAACGATCAGAACACCTGGTTTTGTACAAGTAAACCTCTCCAAAGCGATAATTTGCGCACTAATTGATAACCGTCTGAGTGCTATGTGACATGGGGGGGAAGTCGCAACGCCTGCCATCGTGAGAAAGGCGTGAAATATCAGTAAAAAATCTTTGCGATTACATATGTAGTGATTTCTAAAAAGCTGAAAGAAATAATTGGTAAAAATAGTTATCTGGGTGAAGAGAACGTTAAAGGCGTATTCCTTCCGGAATGAGTTCGGTCATCTAGCATAGATAGCTCTAATTTAAACAGCAGGCTTTTGACGAGGATAGAGCTACGGCTGAGAAAAGTTTCATCATCCTATGGTATTATTTTCAGAATCTCGAATTAGACTTCAGGTGCAAGCACCAGGCGAGGTGAATGAAAGCTTCACGTCAGTAAAATATGTTAGTAAAAAAAAAGAGAAATCTACCTAATGCTCTATCTAAATGACTAGTAAACTATTATATCATCTGGCTCTAGTCAGAGTATACAACTTGTACATTGACCCCGAGTTAAGCCAAGCTAAGGTAATGTCAATGTTATGGCGGAAATAGTGTAGCGAGGTCACTGTGGCTTCACAGAATGAATAGTAAATTTTACGAGTATATTGTGGACTTCTGACTTTGCCCCATCAATCAGAGATTAAAAGCTGAATGAAAGAAACTCGAAAAGATTCGACTGAAATCCACGTGAATCAAGAGAACCATTTAGTAAACATAGAATATTTTTGACTGATGCAAGGGAGCCCTCTGAAATACCGGAGTAAGTAACAGTATGTCGAGGAGAAACCGGCAAAGACATCCTCTCGAAATAATTCCCCTGGGTCCCATGACGCGTCCGAGAATAGATGGTCACCTAATAATAGCGATATAAAAAGGAGTCCATGAGTGAAATTCGTAAGTCGAAATATCGGCGCGGACTCTAGTTAATCGGTGCTCTAAAAACCAGGAACACCAATTATTGGTCGGAAAAACGACGAGACAGCTATTATCTTGTTGCAGCTGGAAACAATACAGTGGCCCGTTTGCTCGAGAATTCATTTCTGGCTCGATACCAAACGTGTAAGTCCTCTCCTTCTTCTGGCTCGATAACGAGAGACGATAATGAAATGGGGAGAACTCGACCAGCGCGAAACCGTCGCCTGTCGAACATCGTTCTGTCGCTGTTCCATAAGAAATTATTGTGACTATAACAATAAGGGAGCGTCTGTTTGAGAACACCCCCTACTTCTACTTTTTATTTGCATGCAGCTTGTAGTAGCTTCTAATTACGTCTGTTCTTATCATCCGATGCGCTATTGTTTATCTTCCTTGGAATAATGCTTCCAGGAAAATGTCTAGAACTTTTCCAATGGCTGGACATGCAGGATTTATTGCTCGTTCCCCAGTTTGTCTTGTTGTTTAACCTAGATAAAAGACGCCGCTGGAAACAGTAGCCATCAGTCTGTTATCGAGGCATTACTTTACAGATAGTAGCAATTACATGTCCGCGAAAATATCTCAACAATAGTTTTAACTATTTCCTTTGTTCAAACTGTAGTAGCTAAAATGGCGGCCTTAAGAGAACAAAGCATTTTTAGTAATTTAGGGGAAAAATCTGTAGAAATATTTGATTTAGGAAAAAATGATATTTCTTATTGTTATCGTTTATGATTAAGAGACACTAGAATCTCTCGAAGAGCGGTTCTGCAATGCTCATGATGGCATTCATCGCGTCTTCCTGGAAACGCCGCGGAAACAAATTACTTGTTCTGATGGCGGGAAAGAAGCCCTCGTTAAGGATCACTCGTTGAATTCGATTTAGCCAGCGTATTGAGTTTAATTGGAAAATTGTCAGGTTTTCAATTGAATTTTCATGCAACGTTCGCTTAATTGATGGCGACGCCGCCGCGACAGAGCAACCGGAAGGCTCGATGGCTCTTCCTCCCAAAGGCGCGCTAATCAACTTGCTGACATCTGTAGGAACAAACCGGGTATCCATTCTGAAGAGATCCCCTGTCGACGAGCACTACTGTTACGCATTATCAACGACGAAATTATTACTTGAAATATCGCTCGACTCCTTTCGCTTTTTATCTCGCTCTTTCGACACTTGAGACAACAAATCCAGTGGAAAGTTATATCTCGAGGAATAAATATTGAAATGAACTAGATTTCTTGGCTTTGATACCATGTTGGACAGGATGATGTTCAACCGATAAATAATGACAAATGCCAATATTTGCGTGTCTCCACGTAACGTTCGATAATACATGAATATTACTGAAGACAAGCCAACGATTTTATCTGTCTGCAGGAATTTCGTAAATACTTAACGAACGAATCATTCAATCGTCACTAGTGGTCGCTTAATTATCTTTATCGTAGCTAAGTACCTAGAGAGGCAAACATTCGAGTGGTAATTATCGAACCTTGTACAAAGGAAACTTTTCGACCTTACACTTTTAAAATTGATCGTCTCGCGATAAGCAGATTCTCCACGACTCTTTATAACGCAATCAATGATACGACTCCCCCTTATATTACTTGTTTGTCGAATCCATTTCGAAAATTCCAGGTGCTTATCGTGTTGTTTCGAACTAGACAAATGGTCGTGTAATTAGGGGATCAATATATGTTTTTCCAAAAGGTAAGTTGATCTAGCCAATATTGAAAATACCGAAGACTTTACCAAATCAGTGATTTCGTAGACTCGATAACACCGATAATAGGGTAGATATTCTGATAATGTACAGCTCACGTACACGGAAACTCTTCGAATTTGTCGAGTCCATTGATTCACACGAACGATCGTAAATTACATCAAAATGTTAAATAATTGGCATCGATAGCGATATCAGTAACAGTGCGTATTTCGAAATTTGATAAATTGCAATACCTGATAAACGTGAATTTGCAGATATGATAGCCAATGCCTCAGAATATTTGAGAACATATTCGATACTACGGGAAACTGATAAAAACTTAAGTACGTAAAATGAAACCTCGGCAAGGCCTATTCAAAGCTCGTGCACCTAATTTCACATGCATCGATCTCCCTTCTAATTCATGGACATTCCATCATGCAAGTTATCTACGAGATCTGCATGAATCGAAAGCTTATTTTCATAATCTCCTCGCAATTGTGAGTTTCGAAGCTACGTGTAATCACGTGAAACGTATAACACTTGTTTTCCTGAGTGGCACTCGACTTTAACGAAACGAACCTTGACTATCAGATCGATCGATAATTCAGTACACGTTGAACTCGTAATTTAGATCGCAATCTATCGGTTGACAAGTACGCCACGTCTACTCAGCCCAGTAAGTACGACAAATCTACGAGGCTGATCGATCTACCAAAATCATCGAACTGATACAAATAACGTCGAGATTCCAGCTGATACTCCAGACCCTACGATTCTCGATCCATCGATTTCTCTACCAAACTAGGTCAAGACGGATCGATCAGATCGCAAAGTCGCGAACAGAGGAGCGGCACGAGGCGCGAGCAACGTGGCCCTTATTGAAATCCCCTTGTCGTTCTCGAAGAACTTATTAGGGCGAATTCGCGGCCCACGGTTCCCATTCACTCGCTGAATCGTGGACGTGAATGACGGCGCAATTAAGACGTACAATCGTCCGTACCTAGGGATCGTCGCTGACGAGGCGATATTCGAGGAAAGCCAGACCACGAGCCCAGGGGCCAAAGTTCGAGGGAACTTATCTGTAGATTCTCTCCGCATTTATTTACCAACATTCGCACGATCGCTTACCAGAATCGAGAGTGTTTTTCAATAACAGTTGTAATCAGGCGAGGCCACTCGCCCGCCACCCTTTCTACCCTCTCAGTCCCTTTATTCAAAACAGTTCATCCAGGTCAGGAGAGAGTGAAAGGTCCGTAAGCCTGTTTACCATATTCAGCCGCGATTCCCTCATATTTTGAATTTCAATTTCGGCACCAGACAGGGACAGAAATATTGGAAAACAAGTTCGGCCTCTGTCAAGGATCAAAGCCAGTTCTCGAATGTTTGCAATGACACTATCATCGAACGTCTGTCATAGACAAAGAGCTTAAGATGAAATCTTGTTTCTGCGTCGAGTTTGCCATCGCCTCGATCGTTACGAGGCGAGGACGCAGACAGCAATTATTGTACAGTTTTCCAGCGTGCTTGTGGGAAGAAAAAGCCTACGGCGGATAGCGGCTCGATTGACTTTCAAATTTTCACGGAAATCGAACGGTCTCCAGCCACGTCGCGTTCCGATCGAATGGAGCAGATTCGTGAGGAAGAGCGGGGACGCGGCGTGTGCCACGACTGGCCTACCAGATGGCAAGGTCGATTTCATCGAAAAGCTGTATTATAGGCTCGACATGAATATTCTCAACGAACAGTGAAACGTGGCGAACCTCTCCTTATGGACATCTCAGAAAGCTCAGAGGTAGAAAACAGCGTCCTTACCACTTGCAACAATAGAAACATACAAAAAGCGTCATTAACTAACCAGACCCAAAGTTCCTCCTCCTCAGTTGATTGTAAGAAGCGCAACTCGATTTCACGCGAAATCGATGTGAAGTGCATCCTCGTGGCAGCAGGAACGCATAAAAATCGCGCACGTGTGAACGACCACGTGCAAAGGGAAGCGGCGCGGCACGCATGCGCAGGCTCCGAGGCGGGAAGTGTGCAAGAAACGTTCGTGCGATGTGAAAGACTCCAGGGCACGTATCCGTGTTTCACGCTGAGCCCGTGTTTCGTGTGAACCCGTGCACGCACGCGTGAAAGCAAACACGCATGATAAGACGCGCGGAGGAAAGTACGCGCACGCAGAGAAGACGGGAGCTCGTGACAGGAAACGCGGTGAGTTAGACTCGATACGTTAAAGTCGGCTGATTACCTTTCTTCGTGAAGCCACTCTCACCGACTGCCGAAATTCCAGGGAAGCGGGCACGAGGGAGACAGGCCGTGGCGGAACGCGCGCGTGTCCGTGGCCGCGTGGCGCGCGTATACATACATACTAAGCGGACCGCGCGATCTGCCCGAGCGGGAGCCGCGCGATCAGCGTGTCCCGTCGTCGTCGGCTTCCATCGGTCACCGATAACGACCGAATGCCAGATTGGTCCGCCTCGAGACGAGGAACATCGTCCCTCAGCACGCCTTTCTGCTCGCGGTTTTACTACCGCCTCTACTCGCGGATCGGTCAGAGGGACTCTGGGAGCGGGGAAAGCTGCGAAAGTGCGAGGTATAGAATGTTTCATAAAACAGAGGGTGATCCTCTGGCTTAGGGATTCGAAGAGAGCGGTATCACAAATATCGCCAATCTGTCGATAGGTCCCATTTTCAGTTAAGAAACACAGAGGTGCGTTATGGACCTCTTAAGTCACAATAAACTTCCTCCTGCGATGCTTTCACGGCAGCACTGTCCCTGAGTCCCCTAGCAAAGGGATTAGCCTCTATAAGACAATGAACATTGCGATCTGTTGACATCGACCATTATTTCGGAGAAGGTCCAATTTTTCTCGGATATCACTGACTCACACCTATTCGAACTTGGATCGTTTGCGCATGGAAAGGACTTTCCTTCTGCGAATCGGACCGAGTCGTCGTGAGAAACATTAAGAAAGTGCACACGGCTTACACGGTCGTGCCGCGCGAAGCGAGTTCCGTCGATGGTCGATAAGAAGTCCAGAGGCGACTGTCCGATAACCCGTTTCAGCGGGAGATTGTGGTGGGCGCCGAGCGGGCCACTCGAGCAACCCGTTTTCGACGTCCCGACAACCGAGGCGTGGTGATAGTGGGCTCTCGCAATGACGTAACACAGTGGAGAGAAAAGATTTATCATGGAAGTGGTAGCTAGACAGGTGGGAACTGATAACTGCTCGTTACCGCAACCAGTGGTTACAAGCGTCCTTGCCCCTTCCTTGGTTTCAATAGCGAATCGGGAACATGCTTGTTACAGCACGTTGATCGATCGAGAAAGCATTGATCGAATATGTGACCGATCTTCAACGCATCAAGGCTTCTATATTCGAATCGAGAATTCAGCACTCTGCTCTGATGAGCGCTCGAGTTTCATCTGTTTTCGAAGTGGATGGGAATTTGCCGATTAGAGGTCATGCGATAAAACTAGTTGGAGTAAATCACTGAAGCGAATCCCGGTCCATTACTCCCGCGTTAAAGGGCGGCGTGTCGTGCCACGCTCGACTACACGTGCACGGAACGCGACGTCGCGTCGCGTGGCGCGAACTCGTGTTGCGCAGAAACGCATGCCAGCTCTCTTTTGAGTTCATTCACTTCAACTTCGCCTAACAATACTTTTCCCTCGTTTCAGCGATGGTGGAACACGTTTCCCTCGATGTTCTCCCGGTCTAGGTGTCTGCTGGCACGATAACTTCGCGGTGAATACTAATCGCCCGTTAACAATAGCCTGTAGATAAGCGTCGCGTACAGGAATTTGTCTGCCCTTCTAAATAATCCTTTCTTTACCGATCATTGGTCATTTCACGAGATCTAAAATGCACAATCACCGCAGGCTACCACAATGAAAACTCTGTCACAGAAAGAACGATATAAATATACACATTCACGTGTTGGGCCTTCCCCATGAATGGTGGACCAAATCCCGAACTGCACTCACGTGTGTGTCATGATCGTCGGTCAGCGAACCACGAACTGCAGGGTTTTTCACTCTGGGCAGCTTGACGTTGTCCTCTTCGCCCGAGGAAAAAGTGAGCCGGACGAGGAGAGAGCCATAAAGTCGAACGAAAGCTTGAATCGCGAGACGAAGAAAAAATACGGAAGACGAGCGAAAGAGGTGTAAAGGATGCTGAAGGATGGGCGACGATGCCCACGGTAGACTGTTGGAAAAGCGCGAGGAGCTGCTGTGGTAAAACGACAGTAAACGTCCGACGAGCCACTTGCAATTCTCGCGCAATAGAATGGAGGTGGTGTTATTCCGAACCTCCGTTCGGTTTCTTGCCCCTCCTGTTGCACTTGATGGCGCTTGAACGAAAGTGTGAGTTTACTTAAGGTAGGTCGCGCCAAGAATATACGCCTATCGCGCGACGGACTTCTGCTTGTTCCGAGACCGAGGGAGATAGAAAAGGGAACGAACCCTCAAGGGAAAGACGCGAAACGGTACTGCGAGTTCACGAGACCTGGGAAAACATTGTCCGAGAAGTGGGAAGAGACGTGGAAAGATTTTTCGCAGAGTGGTCCAGTGTCTCGTGACACAAGCCTTCGGATTTTTGGGTGTGCTCCGCCTTTCACTCCTATAGCAGTGACTATCCTTGATACTTTTACCACATTTGCGTTATACAGGGTGATTATTCTCAAGGTGAAACCGACGACGATGCAGTTTCGACGAAAGTGTCTTTTTTTTTTTTTACTAAAATCTGCATTTTGGATTTCTACAATTGAGAGCTCCAATCGAAAACAAAGATCCACAGTGTTATCAATTTAGGAGGTAAGAAGTTGAAGAAGACATTATCTTTACGGGGAAAAGGATATTATAAATTAGAGTACTGCCTATAGCAAAGAGAAAAATAATCACTTAGTTTCAAAAATGAATTAATGATACCTCTTTTTCGCTAAACTCTTTAATTAAGTGGAAATTCAGGCTTTAAGAATGCTTGCATAGACCACGTTATATGAATCATCCTGTAGATCTGAATTTGAGCACTTTGTTCTCAAGTTGAACATGTGGCGAGTGTACACGGATATAAATTAATACTCTACTTTTGTTTTTCCATTTTCTTTTTGTTATTCGTGTGAATTTGAAGGCCAGAATAAGAATACTTTTGATCTTGAGCTACGTCAAGTAAGATCGTAATAAACGCGATCATTGCAAACACGTTATTCGACCTCTGGCATATGAGGATGTAGATCAAACGTGTAAATGCGTATCAAAGTTCATAAAAGTATCACAATTGGTATGCAACGATATAGATAAAGAATAAAAACGGTAAATAAAGAGAGTTCAAAGTATAATCGTAAAAAGTAATAATAGTCGGTCAGTAACCGATATTTAGCAATAATGCAAACTGGTTGGGGTATCATAATGTTTTATTGCTAATAATTTCTTGCGTACTCGTAACTTACATGTAGCGAGACAGTTGTCAACATATAAGAACGGTTGCAAAGAGATCGAAGAGAACGATCGAAAAAATGAAGATGACGCACGTGACGGATAACTTTGTCGATCGAAAAATACTCGTGCCTCGTATCGTAGGAACGTGGGGAGTGTTGTCAGTCGTAGATAAATAAACAAGCCAACGCAAAGTTTTAGTAATAAAAATTCATAATTCCTCTTCAATTTCAATAAACGTCACCTAATACATTTCTCCATCTTTGTACCATATAGCATAATATATATATACCTCACTTTTCTTCTCATTTTCTTTTGTTTAACATATGCACAAGATCATGTCGTGCGCACGTGTGCATGTATGAGTGTGTGTGTGTATATAAGTATTTCAAAACGTTCATACGCATGTATGCCTTGTATTATGCACACATGATAACAGACAGCAAACACGGGCCTCATGTATATATTTCTTCTAATCCATGTCCCGCCTGTTTTCCAATCATACATACATATGAAAAAACATGCGCATGCGAAATGCCACATGAACACGCGCGTCGATATTATTTATATATTCTATATATAATGTGTGTAGGTGTGTATAACTGCAGGACTCGTCGCGGCACGCGTGCACACGTACACACTTCCGGTTGAGTAGTAGCATGTATACATTATCATATTTGATTCAAACCACAAGAAACACAGTCTCCTGCACAACGATCATTTACGAATAAAAATAAGTGTTGTAATAGTTGTACTAATTTAATATACTGTAATAGTAATAATAGTGGTAATAGTGATAGCGGGTAGCAGCTATAATAATAGCACTGTTGGTATTATCCTTATCGATTGCAACAGTTCTTTCTTGTTTCATCCTTCTCTCTGTTTGTGCCACATCCGAATCGTAGTTGCATACCGATAATTGATCAGTGTAGCCATTACCGATAATTATTATATACAATGTACATACAAGTGTAACACTTGTATCGTATGCCGTTTAACAAGATTTACAATCAACTCCGACTCGTTTCTCTTCGTTATCTATGTAATGTATATATAGGTATATAAGTATATAAATGTTTGTATAGAGAAATACATACATTTATATATTTATATGAATCATAGGCATGTATGCATTTGTAAACAAAAGTACTGTATAATTGAAATAATGTTCATTCTCTATTCGCGACACAGTCAGTAATTAATTAAGTTACTTACATGATACGAGTGACATGAGAAAATCGTTATGTTCTCGCCGGGCGTTCTAGCGGTGAACACCTTTAACTAATCGAAAATTAGTTTGTGTTAATTAATGTGCTTTCGAGCTTTTCTTTCTTGTACACATATATATTTATATATATCTTCGCGACAGTCACTTCTGTGAACTAAATGATTAATTTACACAAACTAGCTGTGTCAGACGTTTTCTTTTCTTTTCTTTTCTTTTATACATTCAACAAAATAATCGTTCTAGCTGAATTATTAATATATTAATAAGTCTCTATCTAACAGCTCTTTAATGGTTTCATTGATAAATATATTAATACAGAGAGGACCTGCTTGATAACGAGATCCCGAAAACAGAAATCATTCTATTTCGCCTAATTTCGAAATTCATTATACGCTACTTTACAATTGTCTATATATTATTTACAATTTTTTCCGCAACAGCGAATTACCTATCTCTGTACGTAATTCTCATAATCCACATACCGTTTTTTTACTCTTTCATCTTCCGACTATATAATATATATATATATATATATATACATTTGTTGTGTATGCAAGAAAAATATCTCTCTGAATGTTAATCGATTGGAATTGTAGTCTTTGGATTGCGACCAAAAATAGATTTAAATAACAAGTGTTATAGGTGGGGTAGTGTCGGTTAAGGATGGTCGATCGTGAAAGACATTGGCCGCGCTTACTCGTAAAACTCTACAGAGTCAAATGCGATGCTAACATAAATAATACCCGAAATACAAAATACAGAATAGGTAAATGTCCTTTCGTTGTTTCCAATACGTAAAAATTGCACCTCACAAATATAAGCAATTAAGTTACCCTTAATAGTACTTACGACAGAGGGGAGAAAACAGAGAGCCAGTCATCGCAATGAAGATTGACCATCCTTACTCTAAATCATAATATTCGTATCACCTATGATGAAGATTAATCTATCCTTTTTCAAGATATTCGATATGCAAGTGCAAAAGCATTTTTTTCCACTTTTCAACATTTTTTTTTCAATATACTGATTAATCTATACTGATTAAGTTAATAAATTCTTCTATCTATTATCTACTATTGACATAGGCAAATGAAGTCTTACACCTGATGGCATTTTTCACTTTGTATATATACATACATGTGTATATATAAATATTAGTCTCATAAAAAAAATTAGATACAATTGCAAAATTCTAAGTACGTTAAAAATACCATCAGGTTATACTCATTAATTTGTGCTTTATCCGTTAAAACTGTATAACGAAGAAGTACCTTTTCTCAGACCTTCTCAAAAGCAGCAGCCCTATCACAGTGTGGCTCGGAGGTGAAGGCGATATTTCTCTCTCTCGCTCTCGCTCTCGCTCTCACTCTCACACTCTCTCGTTCGCTCGCTCTCTCTTTCTCTCTCTCTCTCTCTCTCTCTTCTTAAGCGAAGCAGACTTTATAAAACAGATTCTATTTGTTTAATTTCTTTCTCCGGTGGTTCTTGTGGTGATGGCGCTGTTTCTACAATTTCTGGAATATCTTCCTCGTTCTCTTCCTCGATATCTTCATCGATTGGAGTCAATGTATCTAATATCACAGGCTGAGTCTGTAACAGGTTTTAATTTTATTGTTACAAATATTAGTTGCATAACAGAGATATCAAACATCTTCGGATGCTTACCTGCGGTTTTGTGCACCGTTTCATTGCTGGAGCCATGAAACTGGTGACGGTGCTCATAAAGAAGAAAAATCCTGCCATAAAGAATGGGATGCTATAGCTTTGTGTTGCGTCATAAACGGCACCAGCCAAAGGCGAGCCAACAATGGCAGCGGCTCCTCTGAATAAAATTAAAAGGCCGAATGCATTCGTTAATTTGTCTAAACCCAGGAGGTCTACTAGAATGATTGATGTCAAAGAAATGTATCCAGCTGAAATGTTAAAAAATAAAAAATATTAAAACTTGGAAGTCTTTAATAAAACTGTTCTGTTAAACTGGATACTCACAAATAGCTATACCAAAGAAAATACTCATAACAATATAAGCAGCGTAAGAATGGCAAAACGGAGTTGCAGCTACAGCAACTGTTGATATAATTAAACAGATATTATTCAGTAGTAAGGAGTCCACTTGAGGAAAGTCTGCAACGTATCCACAAGCTACACGACCCACAGTATTAGTGATACCAATTATGGACAGCAAGAATGAAGCAGAATTGCTTTCGATTCCCTAGAGATTGTTTAGAAATATATTATATGAAACACTATTTGATAAACAAAAGACACATTTTAATATTTAACTTACATCTAAAACCGCAGCATCTACTAAATATACGAAAGGAACATATAATCCAGCCATTCCAAAAACGTTACTGATTCCAATTAGGAGAAATACTGGGTCTTTTAATAGAGATACATCCATCATGGTTGCTAAAGCTTCTTTGAATGATTCGGGTAACACGCAACAAGGGAATAGTGGTTCTAAAATATTTATAGTTTTTTAGTTAGAAATTTGTGAATCGTTTCATATTTTCGTATGGAGTACTACTTACGTTCAGATGCCCTCTCAACGTCGGTATCTTTAACATCCCCTCGAACAGATTTTGGTAGAGAGACAACACTTTGACGATAATTCGCAATTGACTTTTGACTCTGAAACTCTGGCAAATTAACTACACTTCCGGTGTAAAAAATGTCTTTTCTCGACAAAGGCCGAATAATCTGTGGTTTATCCTTTGGAATACTAGATTTGCTAGTTGTAAACGTAATACTTTCGCCATCCTATAAACATATATATCAGGTATTATAGACACTTAACAGTTATATGTTCGCAGTTATAAATCACAATAAAAGTTCTTACATCCATATCCGCATTATTAGTCCGCGAGCCCATAACGCTGCTCGTAGAAAGTCGTAAGTGCAAACTTTTTCTAATATCGCCATTCGAATTTAACGTTGTTCTAGAATTCTTAATCGCGCTAAGACTTGGCTTGTACCTCTCACCAGTACTAGTTTTTCGAATTCTATCGAAGAAAGGTACAGATCCATTCTTAGGTAAACCTTGAACATGAGTTGTGAAAGCAGGTTGTGAAGCATTTCTAGGCATTACTGGCTTGAATTCGCTTTCAGACTTTTCCGCTGTATCTTTCGAATCTTTGGTATCGTCAATATTTTTTCTACTTTTTGACTTGGTGGGAATATTTTTCAAATCCATACTGCCGCTATTACTAGTCGCCCCGCTCGAAGAGTGTTCTTGCACTTTCACTTCTGATATAGTGGGGAGGGTCGGTACCGTCGGAACTGGTGTTAAAGGAGTTCCTTTAATATTATGAGTATTGAATAAAGTATATTTGAGAATATTTTACTTCAATTTCTTTTCAATGTTTCTTTAACTGAAAATTAAGATATTCTTACCAGGCACTAGTTGGTCTAAATTGAAACTGGAGTGTACACCAGGATCAATATTAATAGGCATCTTCATTCTCTTTTCCATGGATCCATCAGGCAATTGAACCATGAAGTAAGAACCTCCAATACTCCCACGCTCCATTTGAAACCGTTTTTCTTCTGCCATTCTTTGTAACAACGGTTTAACAGAAGATGGCTTTGGATACTCTAATGGCCTCATCAATGCACCAAACACCTGAAATTCGCCTAACATTACTATCAAACTTACAATGATTTCACGATTAATTACTTACAGCACAGTTTAAAATAAGGCCAGCAAGAATTAAATTTGCTCCTTTCCAACTATACGCTTCTAATAACATTGTTGCTAATGGTGCAAAGGTAAATGTGCCAAATCCTGAACCACATACAGCAATACCAGTAGCTAGAGATCTTTTGGTTTCAAAATAATAACCTACGCAAACTACTGCTGGTAAATATATTAGACCAAATCCAATTCCTGGAAAAAATCGTACAATTAAGTATGGAATGTTAACAATAATTGAAAATATTGTATACTGTAATGTGAAATATTTGTCGTACCTCCCATGACACCATAAGTCAGCATAAGCATATTTACACTGGTTGAAAATGTTGAAAGTACAAATGCTGCTGCACCTAAAAAACTTCCTGCCATACATACTGCCCTACATCCATATTTATTAGTTAAAGCACTGACAACAGGTCCTAAAAGTAAATATTATTATTTACATTGAAATTGTAATATAGTAGACCTTATTTCACAAAAACTTACCAGCACTAAGGTACATGCCAGATAACAATGAACCAACCCATGCAGTTTTGCCTTTTCCTTCTTCAAAATATGTAACAAATTCTCCCAGAAAAACACCAAACGTATAGGCAATACCGTCCACTATCATGTTACACATGAATGAAGCAAATACCACCACCCAACCATAGCCACCATCAGGTGGTGGTGGTATGTCATGGTATTCGCACAATGATCCCCCTTCATCCTCTGGAGATGCTTCATCACCCCCTACATCTGTACTGGTTAGTCTTGCATGTTCTTCCACAGAATATTCACTTTCCGTCTGTAATGAAGCAAAAATATTTCTCTTTGAAATTAGTTATTCACATCAGAGATATAAAGTAAAAGAATCCTCTAAAGCATCATAATCATAGTTAGCATGTAATGAATGCAACCTAAGTTGTTTTTAGTAAAACAGTTGAACGAATGTTTTTTAAGGTCTATTGCATTGTAACTTTGATATTTGTGTTTGCCTTGAATAAAGAAGTGGCAGTTCACCTTGAGTGTTGCAAGAAGGAGCATCCATTTACGCATACACCAATACATAAAGACAGACCTACATCATGGGTATCTATACCTTTCATGGGATTGATTGATTAGGAACTATTGGAGACTCAAAGGAATTTGAGAAGTAAAAAAAGAGCATTTCAAAGCAGTAAAAGTTGTATAAAACTGTAGGACGATAAATATTATATTACGACGCACGCAGTTCCGGAAGATGTCTTCCTAAGCGAAATGCGAGAACGAACGGTCGTACGATAAGATGATCTCATAACGCAAACGTGAGCATAGATAGTGTATATGGCTACCGTGACTTAACCGGTCCCTAAGGCTACGTTTATTCAAGGTAAAGCAGTGTTTCCACTGAATCTAATAAAGAGGAAACGATATCGACCATGCGATACACTCGTGCTTAACAAAGCGCTCCACCTTTCCTATCTAGATTTTTGAAATTACAAAACACCAATAATAAAACTCGATCGTTTTGCTTGTTCTGTGATTCGAACAAGCCCAACATACCTCGAAAAGGGAAAATTCTGGGGAATTATTTCGCAGACATTTCGGGCGAATAGAGGAGTCCCGATCAATGACCTCGAGGAGGCGACACATTAACGAATCGAAACGGTAGCAGTGGGCAACGCGTGTATACAAGTGTACCGGATGGATCTGGTAGTGACTTAGCCGAATGCAAGGAAGGTCAGCCCGATCAGCTGATCCACTGTCATTAGGAATCGGCAAGGCATGCGCCACCTAACGTCAAGGCGAAGGAACCTCGGGTAGAAAAAGAGAGAGCATTGTTTTCGACCTTGTTTCCGTGACGGTCGGTGTCGCGAATTGCGAATTCGCGACGGATGTGAATGCATGGATGCATAGCCGCGAATGCGCACGTATGCGCACTCGCCGCGGCTCGGTGCACGTTTCGTGCGTCGTCACTCCCACAAAAGCGTAAATTACGTTCGGACTGTCAAGGCTAAGTCACGTGTCGTCCCCAAACGAGCGAAGGGCCGAGGCGAATGAGATCACTCGAGAACGAAAGTCGAGGGGGCGCGTACACGGCATACGCAGGCGAATGCAGGCGAATGCAGGCGAATGCAGGCGAACCCAGGCAGACGCACGCGGTTTAGCAAAAGAACAGAGACAGAGAATCCACAGGAACGTACCGTGCTGATCTTGCGCACGCGACGCGAGCCGTACTGGCTGTACTGCGACTTGTTGAGCGACACACGCGACATTCTACGATCGCCTTAATGTCACACACCGCTCCTTTCCGTCGTGTCCGGCCACCACGCACACGTCGTGCAAGAGTTCTATTTTCGTGTGAAGTAGTGCGCGCAGCTGCGCGCCGTCTACGCGTTCCTTCCTCCTGGTCGCTTGCGATAGCTTTGCTACCGCCACTTCTGCGCGCTTTAAACTCCCCCTGGCTGCCAGGAGCAGAGCAGTATCACTCGTCGAAATCTGCTGCCATGTCCTCGCGTTTCGCACTCGACCGCCGTGCGTCAGCCTCTGTCGCCCCTCTGTCGACGATGCGACGGAGCAACGAGGAGAACGGGAGAACAGCACACCGAACGGTTACAGGCTGCAGCGAACGAACGCAGCGAGCGTCGCGACACGGGCCACGATGCACATAGAGCGTCTCGGCTCAGGTCTTCGACGAGGTCCAGCGGCCAGACACTCGATGCACGCGAACGAAGCGACACTGCACACCTCCTCGCGAAACAATACGACACGCGCGAATTGTCATGACAACTCTGCCGGAGGGAGAAGGCTTGCCCGTTCGCGAATACGCGTGTTTATAGCTGCCGCGCGTACCACTGCTCGCTAAGGAGATTCTATTTATACGCGAATACGCGTCGACTGCGCTTTCTTCTCTCGCGAGCTTCCTCGAACCGAGCTACTCTCTTCACTGTACTTCGCGGCCGAGGCTCTTTTTCCTCTGTCACTGTGTCCCGACGATTTTTCATCGACGGAAGCGACCAGGTGATATTGATAGGAGGCGAATCATTGATATGGTTATGGAGCACGGATGGTCTTTTTATTTCACGATTTATTCTTGGATGCACTCGAAACACGCGAACGGCTCAGGCTGAATAGTACAATCCTTAGCGAGTTTTCAGTTTGGAAGAACAAAAGAATTCCACGGCACGAAAGAGCTCGAGGCCCTCGGTGAAGCGGCACTGATCGCCTGTGCGCGAAAAGTTAACCTATAAATGCGAAGCGTCGCACACGCGTCCCCACCCTGTCACAATTACGTGGCGCGATACTAGACTACTACGATATACATGTACGAACCATCCATCATCGGCTATGACTCCAAAAGAGGATTTCGACTTTTCAAAGTTTTTTCTTCTGTGAAATGTGGGCGTTAAAGCACTCGTTTAATGCTTAACTATTTATACTGAAAAGATATAAATATTTTTGTTTTTCCCATTTAGGCAAATGAGCTGCTCATATGTCGAATCGAATACAACGATTACGTAGGAATTCGAGAACGACGTTATTGACTTATTGGTTAACGGTCGAATTTTGAGAGTTGCATGTTACCAAACGCGGTAAGTTTTGATACAAAGTGATTCGCTTAAAATGATTTGCGTCCTTACGAAAGTTGGTTACATAAACGAAAGCTATAAGGTATTAAGTAGCTGGGACAATGATGTAAACAGTCGTGTATACCTTCCCGCCGACATCGCGTTTCCTTTCGTTAAATAAAACGACTGGTAAAACCTATACATTCTGAAACCTGAAATTCACCGAAAGCCAATAAAAATAAGACGTGATTATCATCGTTCACACACTTCGTAACCATAAAACGGTCTCGAAACTAGAATCTAATCCCCAACGAATTAAAACAGCAAATACTAAACCCGCGATCGTTGAATTATCTCGTACCGTGCAAAAAACATTGGCGCGTCTTTAATGGCTCAGGCGATAGTCTTAGCAGAAAAATTCGCAATAATCGTCCATATGAGGAGATAAACAGCAACGTGTAATATCGCCGATAAATCGAAAATTAAATAATGAGGTAAGTGGGAACAAGAACCGGTGGTTCGGCTCGAGTCGAAAATTCGGAGTGGGCGAAGAAAGGAGAACGAAAATAAGCGGGCTCCCGTGACATTGTGCAGTACCGCGCAATGCCAAAAACCTCATAACATTCGCGTCGATTCGACGACGGATCGATCGCATTACTTCAAGGGTTACTTCTCCCTTTACAGGAGTACATAATGCGTGCGACGTGACTCAATGCTGCTCGGCTCTGCGTCCATCGAGGATGATTCACGTCGACCGGCGTAGTAGGACGAGATCCGCGAGTTATTTACTAACGAAACAACACAAACAGCTCGATTCGAACTTACGTTCAACGTGTCGATGCGTTGTTCCGCGTAAGCCATTCGTTCTACCGGTCAATCTTGCGCAGAAACGCCTCGAAAACGAACACAGCAGGGAGCCTACCTCTTCACCACCGAATGCAGTTTATGCAATTTTTAGAATATAGTCGGTCGGTTTTGTGCCGTTACCTCACTATTCAAATATTTGGCTGGCAACGCTCGTACTTCACGAAGAAAGTGACAGTTGCCGCCGTTATGACGAGCCGTCGTTAATGACTGTCTTCGAGATATCACGTCCAAGATCGAACGGCCGAATAGTCGAACGAGAAATATCGTGCATCTTTAGACTCGTTATGATTCTATCGTAGCGTGACACCGATTCACTAATAATCGTAAGCTCGTGCTTGCACTACTGGGAAATTGATGTTACACGCGAACCTAGGTTATCAAAATATTGTGATATCGAGAGGACCGACGGTACACGAAATTCTAGTTAATCGATAGCTATCTGGCACTCGTGTGTTTATCGAAAATTACTAAACAATCGAGTTACTAAGGGGTAGCGAGGCGAGGTAGAGGGAGGAGCAAGTAATTATCCTGAACACGATCTCGAGTTGTTGAACAGAAGTAGAGATATACGAAGGTTTAGAAAATACGTGGTAAAGAAACTAGTGCTCCAGAAGATTAGACGAAATTTAATGCGTGACCCACATAGACAAATGCGAGACTTCGTGAAGTAGCAATCCAAGAACAAAGGATAGAAAATGACTGAATGTATTCGCGACACAAAAGTACCTAGATTGAAAAGACTGTAACGGTGCAAACACTTGAAAAGAATTAGTACACGATAAAAGGGATAGGTAGCGACAGAAGAGAATAGTAGGACTGTTCGATCACGTGGGAACTCAGTGTGCGCTGCAACGCGTTCCATGATGCTCGTGTGTCGGACGTCGCTTATGAATTAATTAGATAACAACCAGCGGCAATTAAAGTCGAAGGCACGAACGCCGCACCATCTGCTTCTCATCGCCGCGGAAAAATTAGCGACGAAGCCACGCAAACGGTACCACTAGACCCGAGCCAATTCGCAATAATTAACAAAACGCTGTTTACTTCTCGTCCAGAGATCTCGAAACTCGAGTAACAGAGCTTCTCCAAGATAACTCCAGAGAATGAATAGATTCGAGACGAGTTGATAAAGCAACGTTCTACTCTGTATTTTAACAGGGAAAAGTTGTACGAGACTTGCAGTAACCGGCGAACATCTGGTTCCTCGTATTCTCGGAAAAGTTAACAGTGACGTCTTGAAATGAGTCAGAAAATACCGCCTCGCGATGTTTTCCTGAATCGCTATTGTTTACGTCGGCGTCGTTAGCCTCTTCTGTGCTCTTGTTGCCCCAGTTTGCTTAGGACCGCGAGATACTAGGGAGCTGCGATAAACGATGCAGTCAGAAAGGAAGAGCAACGTTCCCGCAGTTTCGATGAATCACAGTCCCACAATGTTTGCATATTCGTTCTAATTAGCATAGTCTTACTGAACCCTCGTATCGACAATATTTTCGTGAATACGAATTCGTAACTTCTTCGTACATTTTTACGAAAATTGAAAATAATCGAACTGTTGTAATTGGGCGATTACCAGAAGCTTGAGAAATCGATAAATCGTTGATACTGCAACCTAATCAATTTGGAGGAATTATGGGCATCAACGATTCCTAATCGCGACGATTAAGTCCGTATTCTGTAGCTAATCCTCTATATCATTAAAAATCGAAAGTCGATTCCATTTATTACATGTTTTCATTTCGTCCAGAAAAGTTTCCTGCTCGAGACTTGTATGTTTCGTACAGAAAATCGAAGCACGTTATTGAATTGATACGAACTGAGTGGTCCTTCGGAAAAGTAATTGAAATCGTATCGACGGACACGTATTCGTGTTTACGTGCTTCAACGTTGGCTGACCAAATACCTCGGGGATAAGGGGAATACTTGACATCGATATAGAACGATAACAAATTCAACAAACACTTAAAAGATAAGGCGTTCGCGAGCAATAAAGTACATTCTTAAACCGTTATTCGGTACGAATTCATTACGAATTGCGAAGCGACACGTGATGCCGTCTACAATGAAAATGGGTACTGAAGGGGGACGACTCCACCTAGTATTTATGCAACAGGATATTTGTGCGCGAAATCTGCCCTCTACGTTGCTATTGGTAACTATAAGGACGACCAAGCGTAATAACCTTCCCATAAATTTTCTCATCGTCAGTGATCGAATCACGTAGAAGCTACTCTCCCTCAAGTAGATTACGTATAAGCCCCAGACTTCGCCGGTTAAATTTGAGGTACCTTGTTAAGGGTGACAACTGCGTTGAGAATATATTGCGTACGATTCCTCAAAACGAAAAATTCCGTAACACGCGCTTTTAATGTGAAAACACGCCCACCCAATGGTCGTCGCCGTTTTGCTACCGATACGAGTCGAATTCGTGCTAACTCGTGAAATTGTGTCAGACCACGTGGTGGATCGTGCTGTATCGGCTTTTCTCTAAATCGAAAACGGTCGAGTTTACGAGGGTTATAAAGTGATCGAGTTGCTAAGAAGTTGCTCGTAACACAGTGTATCGTGCGAGAGATCGAATTGTATCGATTACATCGACTTGAATCGTAAGAGAGTGACATTGGTGTAACGGATAGAAAACATGAAGAACGAAACGATAGAGACTCTGTTGCCACGGCAGAAGTGAAGTATTGTTTTACGTACCTTGTTCTTAGGCGACATCGCGCGATAGCAACGTTTGACGGGAACGTTCTATCTGAATGAAGATGGAATACACCCTCTTGTGATGAGTGAGTGAGCGAATGAGAGGGAAAGAAAGAGAGATGGCGGGACTTGCGCCACCTGAGTGGACACCGTCCAGCCACGGTACCAGAGACAAGCGATACGAAAATGCGCGCTGCTCAACCACCGGCTGACTTATCGCATCGCGAACGCGTAGTCCATCCGATTCCCCACTCTATGGAATCTCCATCTCGCTCCGAGTCCCCTCTGGTGTCCTATCGAGTCTCGCTTTATGCCCTCCCTCTGCTTCCCTACCGATTTCCCTCTCTGCACCAGCCTCTCTTTTCCTCTCTTTTCCTCTCTTTTCGTTATGCACCAGGCCCATGTTAACCGTCCCCATTCCGTCGCTACAGATTTCCACGCAACGACATTAGTCATGATGCCGCACGGTCACACAAACGAACAAAGCGATCTATCGATAGGTACAAAGTTCTAGCCGCGTGCCTCCCGATATCCCGAGTATGCGCAAGATATCGCGGTCGGATGAAGATCTTGCCGGCCACTGAGGCCGATGATTCTCAAAGTGCCGCGATACGGGGGAACAATACTGCGATAGAATAGAAGAAGAAAATCGCGTGACACGAATACCGATCTGCGCGAACAAATTCATACAGATTTTTCTTCGAGACTCGATAGAAGAAACGGAGGTCTCTTAATGAGACGAGGTTTATCCGATATCCAGGATCACGTGGGAATGTTTCGATATCGTAACTGCAAAGATCAGGCTCTGAGCTATGCAAAGAGTTAAACTGTTTTTTACATGTATATTGTTATTTTTATTTCAGGATTTACTTCTTGAGACTCGTTTCTTAGACTCTGCACATTCCAATCATAAACGCGCTTTATAAGCCACACATTCGAGGGCATTTCGTCACGGAAGGGGCTTTAGTGCAGATGCGCGAATCGTCTATGTTTTATGACGAAAATAGAGTGCCAAATCATTGCGTTCGGTTCTCCCACTTTGCGCGTGGGAAACGCAAACTTACTTCAGCCGATAATTCTACGCTTATACAGTAGCGGCATTGTGTGCATTCAAAGCGAGCTCATTCTCTAATAGTCGGCAAATCGGTGTAGATAGTTAAAAAAAAAAAACAAAACCAGGAAGCAAAGAAGTAACTAATGCTTGCGTGTAAGACAAGGCTAAAGCTACCCTGGAGGGACTTACGATGTTATTGGCCGTTGGTTTCGGATTGATTTGCAGGCCATCGTCATCAACGATCTGCCCCCCGATTTGTTCGTGGCTGCTGGCGGGGCCCATCTCGGCGCCACGGCGCCCACTCGAAACTCGGTTGTCACTGGGTTGAACCGATCGAGACACCTACAGTTACGCGACCCCGGTGTCCGCGTCCACCGACGGACGAGGAACGACGCGAGATCTTAGCGAAGCACCAGCCGGATGGCACCTCGTTCGGGCGGTCCGGTGCGCGCCCTCTCGACTCCTTTATAAGCCCTCCATCGGCGCTGGATGGAATCCTGGAAGTAGCAGCTGCTTGGCGACAGCTCCTTCCGGGCGTTTCCGCGTCCCCTCAGTCCATCGGCGTCCCGCAGCGCGCAAGGGCCTTCCGAAACCGATCTTCCTCGCGGCCCAAGGACTCGTTCGTCGCCGCGCTCGTCAGACGTCGATCATACGTCACCGGTCGTCTCTCCTCAGGGTCGTGCCTCACGACCAGCTCGTCGAAGCTGCGACACGACCGCCACCACTGCCACCAGATTCGAATCGTTCGGAACTTCGGCCACGACCGCGACGAGGAGGACGTCGGTCGTGTCCTGCACAGCCGAGTTCGCGGGGATTCGATCCGCTGAGCAGCAACGAACCGCGATGGCCTGTTCGATTAGGAGAAAACCGTCGCGATCGCGGGTGCAGATCGCGCGTTTAGCGCGTTTCGCGAGACTCGGTTACGAAAGTAGACGTGAAAATCCCGTTGGAATGAATTTTCTCGCAGACGATCCCGCCGCGGGTGGGTAGCGCCGCGGCGCCCCGGGATCAATAAAACGACCGCCCGGCCGTCGCCTTTCCTAGGTCCTGCCTGCCTGCCTGCCGTGATCTCCCGTTTGCGCGACGCCGGACGTCGCGACGCGTACTCCCCGCCCTCCCTCTCCCCCCTCCCCCAGACGTCCGACGCCAACTACGTCACGGAGCAGGCGCGATTCCGCGTCGCGCACGCCCCCACGCGGACTTTCCCCACGAGTGTGCGCAGCTCGATTATCGACGCGATAGTGAGTCGGTATTATCATGCGTCTATATACGTATTGCTCCTCTCTACCTGCTATACTATCTCTTTTTCTCTCTCTCTCCCTCTCTCCCTATCCTTCGTTCACGCCTTTCTCTGTTCCCCTTTATGCGGGAGAATGAAACGAGATAACTTGTGTAGATTATTCACTCCTGTTCTTGTCAATGGCTTGCTTTTTTTTTGTGATCGATGGAAGTATGGTGATGCGTATTGATAATGAAAGGTTTTTGTAATGTGGGTGATGTTTGGTTTAATGGGAAGAGGTGAGGGAAAGATAAGACAAAGGAATTATTAGTTATACTTCTATGCTGCCTACTTGGTACGGTTGAGGTACTAAATTTGAAAATGTGAGACTAAGTTAGAGTGAGGTTTTTATTTTAATATGTAATCGGTTTTTAAACGTTGTCATGGAGATTGTTAGAGGACCGAGTTTTTCGAGATTGTTGATTATTTGATCGATTGTGCGAGTCACTGTACCTTTCACCTTCGATTTCCGTTATTCCATTATAGCCATTGAATCGACTTGGAACCTGTGACCTTTTATCGTAATTAATATTTTGCACCAAAGAAAGATGCTATTTTTATAGGGATTGAGTTTCTTTTAGTATACATAGCCTCTGACTTTGAAATATTAAAATACAGTGATAGAAATATGTATCTATTGATTTATATCGATGGAACTTGCGAAATTGTATATTGTAATATTCTCTTGTTTTCAAGTTCTAATATTTAGGTCTCAATAAATTCCGGCTTATCGAAAGGTGTAAACTTATTACTGCAGAGTAGTTGCATAGCATGTGCAAATGTTTTCGCTAGGGTTGCGACTCTGAGGCGAAATACCGCAGTGTTCGTTGTTATGGCGGATACCGCAACCTTCAAACACGAAGGCCACCGATCCTCGACGAATACAACTAGTCTAGCATGTTGGTAATCGTGTCTATTGCATTATATGGACACACTTTGCGTATCAATTACAAGACGAAAAGAATCAAATAATTTCTATCAGACTTCTTTCAACTTTTGCACAATTTATATATAGAACTCTGTATGGATATTCAAGAGAATTGACGATCGTTCAAAGAAATTTCATATAGCCTTTCTGATTCATTTCTTCCTGTAGAATCCCAAGTTAAAAAAAGCTTCGCGTTAGTTTATTGTTACGAATCTACGTCACTAGAGGAGATACACACATTTCAGTTTAATTGGTTAGAAAATATTTGTGCGTCAAATTATGTACGTTTCGCTACATATAACTGTATGCATAATCGATTTCGTGTTATTCCGTACGCTATTCCACACAATTGCTCTTATTTTATAGCTGCATAAGGCAGATCGATATTCGACAGTTTTCGGACTAGTCACGAACATGTTCCCAAGGATATCTTAATGTTTGACATCGACGCAACTCGTTACCGTTTAAGTAAAAACATCGGATTAAACCGTTTGGAATATTAATTTTATTATCGCCATTTCGCCGAGAACGTAAATTAAACAATCACGTCAATGAATTTTTTTTATTGACAATGTTAGGTTACGCGACACGTTTAACTCACAATCAGCGCAAATAGCTGAAGTGTAATCGTTTAATTTTGGCTTATATATTTCCGCGACTCTCTCAAGTGTTTAACAATTTGTTTCGCGAGAGTACTCATCTCGTTTTTATTCGAGGCAGCGATGTCCTCTATCTTGGCCATCGGCAGAGTCGTGATCAAGTCCTGAATGTATCTGGGATTGGTTAAATCATACGTGATCGAGTGCAGCACGCGTAGGCAAAGTAATTGTATTTTGTCTGGCAATGAATTGTTCTCTAGATAATAATTCAGAACGTCTCCTACTCGTGACTCGAACAGGTGCTGCAAACCGGTTTTATTCACACTGACATTATAAAATATCATGAGCATCAGTCTACAAAGGACAGAATAAAATTAGAAACAAAGAGAACTCGATCATCTCTGTAGTCGAAGTAAAATTGCTTAGCTTCTCAAGGCCAATTTTTCGGCTAAACAAATTGCTGCGTTTCAAAGCGGACAAGGGGAGGAGAAAACAAATACAGTAGTGAGGTGGTCGAATTGCACGTAACTCGAATAACCTTGAGCAGCCAACTATTTCCTGTTTTGATAGATCATTACACCATTTCAGTATTTAAAGAATTTATACGTAGTCTGCTTAAAAGTGAAATTACTTTTTCAAGGAAAGATAACCCTGTGATAAGGGCATTGTGGGTACCAGCTTTACCATTTTTTCTACAAAACTCCTACCATTTGGATTAGTAATTAAAAATTCGCGCCCTTCTGCACTCGCCGAGATGTTTGTTACGATTCCTAGTAGACCAATTAAAAACTGGTATTCGACGTTACTGGTAGGAGGAAATGCATTCCGATAAGTATTTATAAAAGCGACGAAAGTTCCAGCCGTCAGTGACAAAAGCTCACCGATTTTGTCCTGAAACTATAAGGACAGAGTTATTATGAAATTTAAAAAAAAAGTGTATACTCACTCCAGATAGCCAGACGTCGACGATTTCAGGAAATCTGGACGCACGCCAAGTTAGATTCCCCAAAACTGCTCCCAAAGTTGAGCAGTAGGTACTCTGATTTAAAGTCTAAACAAAAAATTGTACAATGCAATAGCATAATAAATTTGAATAAAAAATTGAATATTTATATCCTAAAAATTACTTGTTCTTTTAAATATTGTATCTCTTCTTGCGCCTTTTTATATGCCTCTATTTGTTGTTGCAACTGGATACGCAGTTGTTTACATTCGAGTTCTAGAATTGCAATTTGTTTCTTCTCTCCTACGATACAAAGAAAATACAAAAAATTGAAAAGAAAGTGACGTAATAAACTAAAACATGTATACACTGACCTTCATTATTCACTTGATCAGTAAAAGACTTTGGTAACGAATTCATAAGTTCTTGTATTTTATTGCTTTCTTCTAGCTTCAATTTTTCTAAATTAAAATCTAATCCCGATTCGGCAAGAGCCTGTGAAATGTCTTTTATAAAATTATAGAGCTTAGCCTTGACAATATTTAATGTATTCTCTATAGAAATCTAAAAAAAAAATATTTGATACGATCGCATTACGCGGAAATGAATTTCCTTCGGCGTCATATCCGGTCGATGTTCATATCGAACAAACCACAGATCGGAGAATCAGTAATGTTGACTTTAAACATTGAAGCACAGTGAAAATACTCATTAACAGTATGTAAATTTTACACAATTACCAAAAATTGTTCTTCGTCCCCCAGATTTGTTTCATTCGCTTGCGCAATTGCATCCATGTCTATTCAATTGAATTTTGCGCGAGTACCGGCAATCGTAATGCAGGCAAATGCTTCCGGTGCAACAGCACTCTTTCGGAAACTTCAGACTGTATTTGTGACCACACGCTACTTGGAAATGCAAGTATTTTCATTTATGAAAAAATTAAGTTCATCCTGTAATCATTTTTTTTTTCAATATTTAATGGGAAAGTAAATGAAGTAAAAACAAATTATTGTCATTTTATTAAATATTTAAACAAACGTAATCATAGCCTATACGCACCCAATCGAGAACGAAATTGGCGGGAAGCATATCAATGTAATATCTTTATATATAAAATTTTTTTTATTCATTATATATTTATTTAATAATCTTTTAGTATGCTTGGAATGTTATATTTAGGGAACGCTTAGATGCGACATTTTTTTTTTTTGCGAATGCATCATAACGTTTGCAGAATATGCAATTATCTAGCGTGGTCAGTATTTTGTACATCTTGGAACGCACGTAGCGGGTACGCGTCTTCTTCGTGTTATGATGCAAAAAAAAGCGTTAATTATAACCTCACGATTAGAAGCCCTCTTATTTTTAAACCAGACGGAGTCTTGTTACAAGATATTACTGTTGCTGAAGTAAAAATACGCGTAAGTTGCATAAACGAATTAATTGATACTTACTTACGTTACAATTTAATTCATAATACTCTTCTTTGAGGGACGCTATTCGAGTAGAACTTTGTATAACATTTAATTTAGTTTTAAATACGAATTGTACGAAGGTACTACGTAACAATATTTTTTCTACAAATGAATTACATAAATGAATACATGAATTAGAACTTTTTTTAATAAAATAAACGCGTTTCAGTATGGTTGGTGCATTAACTGTTATGTAACGTTTTTTATTTCTTAAAGGTCAGTAACGGTGTTTTAACATAACGATGAAATTTTCTGAAGGAGATAATATACTTGCCAAACATCCAGACTTTAATGAATATTATAAGGGTAAAATATTAAGTATGAGAGGTGAACGATATAAAGTGCAATTCGAAACAGGCAACGAATTTATGATTCATTCTGCTGATGTTAAGGTATACTGTAATATTTAAACTATTCTAATTCATCATTATGATCATTGTTTTTCTAAACCTTAAAATTTAAAATCATAGGCATGTAGACCATCCCGAAGTACAACAAGACTAGGCACTAGAGGCAGAAAAAGTCCCCGAAGTTCACCTAGTAGGAGGTCTCCACGTATACGATCTCCTGCGAGATCTCCATCTACTGGCAAAAAGAGCTCAATGCGGGGTAGATACGCAAAGGTTTCTTTGCCTCGAATAGAAATAGCTAGTGGTAAGTATAACTCCTTATAAATTATGTTGAAACATATTTAAACAAATTATGTTGATAATTTATGTTGAAACATACTTCTGTGTACAACATATAGATACACTTAGTGAAAAACATATTATTAACACTGAAAGTACAAATGATGACTTCATTGATGCTGTATCTCTTCAATCTCGATTAAAAGAGGGTGGAACAGTCACACGTAGGACAACAAGATTATTGTCTGGTGCACTAAAACCTGAATTAGAACACAAGATGGTCATAACCAGAAATATTAATAGAGCTGTATCACTTCCGCTAGAAAGGAAAAGTCAGTTGCATGATCTTGGTATCGATACAAAAGAAAGGGGGCAGTCTGTACAAAAAGATCATGTAATGTTTTTTACTCATTGATTATCTAGTACTCTACTATCTCTACATTAACTAACATTTCCTTTCAGAATCTGTTAAAAACCACGAATTACGAAGAAGAGATAAAAACAGATTCACAAGTAACAGAAAAACGAATGAAAGAAATAAACATAATTAATCAGCCACAGGAATGGGGAGGATGGTTTGGTACTTTACTTCTTATATTTCTGACACCTTTAATTGCGATAGTACCGCAATTAATGTGTACGCAAGATCAGTGTAAATTTGAGTACCCTCAGATACCTACAGATTTACATTCGTTGATAAGTCTAAAGATATTTTCTATATATTTGGGATTTTTCTTATTTGTGGCTATTGTTTCAATGATACCAATTGGAAAGAAAGTCGATGGACCGCAAAGTAGAATTGGGAGATTGCAATATCGTTTAAATGGTAACTTTTATTAATGTTTTTAGTTATTGATTATTTTGGATAGCATTATTATACATTTTATTCCTTTTCTTTTAGGATTTTTATGTGCTCTTTTATCGCTGATTATATTTGTTACGTGTGTATATAAAGAATTCGAAATCACTGATATCATTGTAGAAAATTATGTACAGTTTTCAATCAGCGGTTGGATTCTTGGTGTAATCTTGTCATTAATGTTATTTATAAAGGCGGGCAAAGCCCCAGTAGCAAATCTGAACATACATGGATCCACTAATAGTCGAATCTACAATTTTTGGCAAGGACGGGAAATAAATCCACGAATTGGCCCTTTGGATATTAAAATGAATCTATTTCGTACAGCCATGATAGCTATTGTAATCATTTTTTAAAAAGCATTGTTTTTTTTTTTATAACAAAGTGAATGACATGAAACTCATGCAGTTTTATCTCAATTTTAGATTCTGATAAATTTGTCTATTGTGGTTAAAGCAGTCGAAGAAGCAGAAAGTTACAGTCTAGAACACCTGAATATTGATGTGGTATTAGCTGCTATATTACAAATAATTTATTCAATGGATTCACTTTTCTTTGAATCAGCGATTTTGACGACTTTCGAAATAATGTACGAAGGAACTGGATACATGTTATGTACTGGTTACATGTTATTTCCGTTTCTACCAACTCTAACAACTAAATACATCTTGTACAACAAGTAAGTGATAAAACCTAGTAGGAATAGCCTTGCTTGTAGAGCAAATATAAATGAAACTACTTTTTTCAGGACACAGTTCAACTATTTGCTTGCTATTCCTGTATTCTTCTTTATAATTGGATATTTATTGTTCAGGATTAGCAACTCACAAAAAAATGAATTCAGAAAGAATCCTTTGTCCCCATCGCTATCTCGTAAGTATAAAATTACGTTAATTTGTGTTCTATAATTAATAGAGAAGTTTAAGATCAATTTATGATGTTGATTTATAGATTTACAAACTATTCCCACGGATCGCGGAAAGAAGCTTATAGTATCTGGATTATGGGGATTCGTGAGACACCCAAATTACTTGGGTGATATAATCATGTGGTGGTCAATATCGTCTATAAGTTTGGCGTGTGATATTCTACCCTATTATTATACTATTATGTGTACAGGTTTGTTAATACATAGGGCAATGAGAGATAATGAACGCTGCAAAATGCGTTACGGTTTCGCGTGGGAACAGTATACATCGCGTGTAAAATATATGCTTTTATATCGTATATTTTAGATCAGTGTATTATGTATACAATATTAATAAGTTATTTTTAAGTACTAAAGATGATTATAAAGTTTTACTTTTAAAGCTCTACATTGCTCATTGTTTTATAGAATGACATTTTAATCATAAAAATATTTTAAATATATATTTAGACATATATTTACATATACGTATATGTAAGTTCAAAGATTTAAACGTAGGGTCCAAGTTAAGGAAACATAAAACCAAAAAGTATGAACATGACATTTAATGATAAACTTGCACGTACAATTGATCTTTCAAAATTATTGTCCCAGTAAAAGTATTATTTTAAAATAAAGTAAGAATTATTTGTACTCAGAGTGTCTTAGAATTTTTCAATTATACTTATGCAATTTCATCGAAAAATTCTGGGATGCTCAACATGTCTGATTTGATAAGATAATTATAAATTAAGACAATTGTTAATATAAAATATTTCTAGTGTATAAAAAAATATATAAATATCCATGGTAAAGATATTAGTAAACATTTTTATACTTTTGTATAGATATGTATAATTGATAACTGACAAATAAATAATTTTTTTAGTAGTTCTGTGGTTTTAATTTTAAAAAAATATATTTTTGAAAAACGACAATTTTAGTGCATTTTTCAATAATCAAACGAATGTGTGGGATGTTTAGTAATGTTCTGTCATTCGTCATTCCATTCCGGTATTGGCCGGTAATGGAGTAGCATGACAGAGCAGTAAGAGGAGTGTGTTGTGATCGTTCTATGATAATTTTGATTGATTTTATTAACAAACAATGGTGAGCTTTTTTGGTGAAGTGGTATTCCCAGTTTCACGAGCATTCTGGGATGAGGACGATGAAAATGCATTAAATAGACAGCCAACTGATCAAATGTAAGTTCTGTTTTCCGTCAATATAACCTTTCGCAGTAACATGTTAAAAAATGTCCTATAAAATGCTTCTAAAAATAATTTTTTAACGTTGTTCTTTCCAGTGAATATTCTTTTCGATGGCTTAAAGAAAAACCAGATCAAATTAGCATGTTAATTGTAGTTGAGGGTGAAATGTTAATTGGTAATACGCATGTACATGCTCACATGTACTTTCGCCGGTTCTAATGTTGCATTCCTTAATTGTTAATATTAGGTTGATGTTATAGGTTTCTCCAAAGAATGTCTATGCCAGAATTCGGAAGAAGTGTGTGTCGTAGAAGATGAAAAGCAAACAAAAATATGCATAATGTATCAAGTTAATGATGAAGCATACCTGTGTCTTATATCTCCACGTTTTGATGTGAAATTTTCGGGTAAACTCATCGATAAGGTATTTTCAATGTACTTATATATCTGTAAGATAATTAATAATCGTCTGCTCAAAATATATTTTACATTCTTTTTACTAGATGTCTCATGTTTTATCAATTGCAAAAAGAACAGTTTGCTTAACATGTCAACATGTATCACAATTTAAAAGTAAAGACACTCCAACAGTACCATCTTTCTTAAGAATGTTGTTCACAAAAAATGGAGAAAATGCTTGTTGTTTAAAGGAACCTTTATTAGAACAACCAAATATTATCTATGGTGTCACAGCAGGAGGTCAGTGCTCGAATAACATAACAAATTTTTGAAGATATAAAGTTTAATAGCATATTTGTCTTTTCCTTACAGTTTTATCATATGCAGAGTTTATGGAGTCATCTTCTGTTTTATACATTTTATATACAGACAACTTTGTAGTGGATTCATTATCCACAGAACCTCTTACAAAATTATTTACATCAATGAATTTTACAATGCACGATGTTACATTTACTGGAAAAAATTTGTATAATAAAGGCAACCTTTATATGTAAAATTATGATTAATATGCATTCAAATCATATTTGAAATGGAAACATGCAGACATTAATGATACAAAAGCATTATAATTAAACATTAATTGCAAACCTTACATATTTACAATATTTACAATAATTCAGTATTAGATTCCTGATACTATCTTTAATTATAATGATGTAACATACATCGGCTAATATTACATTTTTGGTCTCGTAAGTTTCCATGTGTTAAGGTTGCGGAGGATAATATGTGCGTGGAGCAGGTGCCGGAGGTACTGGATTAGTTGGAGGAAAGTATGAGGCATTAGTAGGATAAGGATATGGTTGAAATGGTGGCTGAGTTGTTGTGGGAGCGGGCGGTGTAGGTCTGATAGCGGCGGATGAACCAATGTGATGCATAGGCGGAACGATATGATTCATTGTGTTTACAGGAGGAGGCGGTACCGAAACATTTGCTGGCGGAAATGCTGGTGGATAATTGGTATTATTAGGGGCGAATCCAGGAGCTGGATACGTTGGAAAGTGCGGTGGCACCTCCATTGGTTTTATTGCATCTGTGGTATCCGTAGTCGGGCATCCATTTGCAGAAACTGCAGTTACTTCTACTTTGGTGGATTTACCGGGTGTGACTGCAACGTAACGTTAATATATGATTAGTTAATGATTTTTGCCAGAACAGTATAGTTAAAGAGTTGATTCTAACTAAAAAAAAAGAACTATTGAAACAAAACATCCTAAAAGTTAATTATCCCCAATTCCACACTATAACCCACGACTGAGGAAACATCGTATTTCAGTTTGCAGTTGGATACCGTTTGGTGTGGTCGATGCCGATTCGGTAGGAGGTGCTGTTATAGTTCTGTCCCTGCATGGTTCGTTGGATGGTGTCATTGGTGGTGAGTCTGGTGGTTTTGTATTGTTAGCTTGTGAATACAAATCTAATACTTGGTGACATATATCTATAAAAGAATGAAGGATAAGTAAACGTCAGACATACGTATTTATGTGTGGTCTATATCCACAGAGCAGTATAAAGTGTGAAACCTTCTAAAAGATCCATGGTAACGTCTTCCACAAACATATCCCACCAACGTAGGTGCTTTGGTTGTCTTCCATTCCAGTCTACTACCTCAAATTTACTAAGTTTTCCTGCCAGGTACATAAGAGCAACAGCTATAATCTCTGGTTCCCATTGTAAAGATAACGTTGTGCACAAACTGTAAAAGAATATTTGAATTTAAACAGCAATTGAAACCATTTGCAAATCATATTATATAATATATACCTATCATTAACGAATGTCCAAGCCATTTGAACCATTTTCTGTAATTTATTTTTATCACCTGGAACATATAAGATATTTTCATCACATTCTTTTAAGTACAATATCAATTAAGATAATAGAATTTGAAGTTAATTACCTTTGAGGCATTTTGCATACTTTAATAAATAACTATATGGATGTTCAACTTGTAAATCAAACTTTATAGTTTGTAACAAGATTCTTTCTAATGTCATGACTTCTTCCTGCAAGTCAAAGAAATTTATACATATAATATTAACATTTTAATAATATGAGACATATTTTTAACAATTTACCTTAGGATCTTCACCAAATGTCATAAACTTCTGTTCATTCAACAAAGTTTTTGCAGTCTTAATGATATCTTTACATTTTTTTGGAGTTTCTTCTACTTTGCCTGCTAAGAATAAACAACAGCAAGCAGTCACCTAAACAATAATAAAAACTTTAGTCTTATTCACTATATTAGAAATGTATAAAGACAAAAACACACTTACATATCTTGGAAAGTTCTTGAATGAATGGAACATGTAAAATCTGTGGAAGTAGACAACACCAGTTGCCATTGTATTGTATCCTAAATCCATTTTTGTCCCAGTATCAATTATAAAACGTGCTCCTTCTTTTCTGTATCTGCATTCTGTTTCGTAGTCTATTCCATCTTGAATCGATGGTGTATTCCTCAGCTCTTTCTTTTCGTAATACCAACATGGCATTTTTCTGTTTCTGAAAAGCAATTTATATAGCACAGGAGTTTATGTGTATACAAATGTGTACCAAAAAAATTATGTCAAACAAAATTTCAGTAAAGCACAAAGTAGAAAAATATTAAAAAACTAAACATATTTGCAACCTAGTACAAAAGTAAAATTAGTTAATATTAAGATTGTGCATATGAAGCAGGTTAAAATAATAACAGTTCTTTTCTGACACGTACTTAAATAATTCTTTATAAAATATATCACAGAGTTTATTTCAGTTAGAAAATATAATGTAACACTTCACGGTTCCAATAGTTAAAAATATGTATGTATTTGTTGAGAACAACAAAACACTTCCCACTATAAAGCGTTAATCAAAACTGATCGAAACGTATACTGCATGAACTTAGCTGCCATTGTGCCATTGTAGATTATTAATTCTATGAGACATCGTTAGATGGCATCAAGAGTTTTATACTATTAATTCCTACAAGTAGCGCTGTAATCTTATTCTAAACTGATTTAATACGCGTTAACTCCCGCGTCAGGAGTCGTTACAATCTATTTCTATTATTAGTTCTATGGAGGCACGACGATACAAGTCTACTGTTACATATTTCGTGATCAACTTATCACTTGTTGGATCATTGGATGTTAAGTTCATGGAGTTCATGCAAACGCGTCTTATTATAAGTAGTATTGTAGTATAGAATTTTAACAAGTAAAGTGTTTCTCCGTGTAGCAGTATTTCTTTCTGTCTTCTACTGCGTTTAATTATGAGCATAATCAGGCACTATTCGTTCGGCTAGTTATAAAAATACTTTCCTAAAGTAAACGACGCGTTTTAAGTTTCTTTTAAACAGAGAACATAGTAAGAAACAAAATTGAAAATTTTCTTGTATTATACTTTATTTTCATCGTTCCAAATTCATTAATTTTTTCTAAAGTATTTCTACTCTCGTTAAATTTCATTGACTGGATTTGTGGTTCATTTTTTCTTTTTTACTTGTTGATAATTCGATCGATAAGTTACACGCAAAGGTGACTTATTGTATACTTGATTGTTGTAAAAGAACGAAAGTTTGATACAACGCGATACTTGCTCACAATTTCCGACTAACACTTTGCGCGTCATAACACCACGTCTTACGTATACATAGGTCTAATAAATTAATAAGAACATGTATATATTCTCAGTTTTGTTTATTTTTCATTAAATTTATTGTAAAGCAGCCATTTCGCTTGGCTTTGTTTAAGGTCACAAAGCAGGTGCTTCCGGTCCGTATCAGAAATCTGGTTTAAACAACTCTGGTTAAAGGCTTCCTCTGTAGTTTCGGTATCGATAAGTTAAACACAGTTAAATGTTAATTTATGACGACCGCGTACGCGGGAATATTTTACGAAAACGTTTACACCTTCGCAAACGATAACGCGATACCGAGTATAATGCCGTTGGCGAATCTGACGGTCCCTTGGTCCGATCAACATGTAAACGAGAAGGTAATTTCTTTCTGCAGTTGTTAAAACAGTCATTTAATTATGAAAGGACTCGTCTGTAATACGTGAAAGTGGGATTTGTTACTGAAAGTTCGTCTGTTACAATGAACCTGATTCTTCAGCAAGCTATAGATATCCTTCCAGCAGAGTGTCAGGAGGAAACAATGAGCCAAGGAAATGTGGTTGAACCACGTTCCAATGAGTGCTCAGAGTCTCATGAAATTGAAGTTCTCGAAGTAGTAAGGGATGGTCATGAAAAAGCAGACCCATCTCAATTCGAGCTCCTTAAAGTTCTTGGCCAAGGTTCTTTTGGAAAGGTATTGAAGTCTCCTATCATTTGAAAAAATGTGAAGTATACAACAGTACTTTGCAAAGAACTTTTATATTGCGTAGGTACTCTTAGTGAGAAAGGTTGTTGGCAAAGATAGTGGAACATTGTATGCCATGAAAGTTTTGAAGAAAGCTACATTGAAAGGTATTTATTTAATCAAGTGGATGAGGGTAGCTCTGAAAGGTTTGATAATAATATATAATATTGATTTGCAATATAAAATGTAGAAGCAGTATCCGTTAGAATTTTCAGAGCAATTCTCAGAATAAAAATCATTTTCTTTTTTTTAAAGTGGTCTAATTTTGTAATGTTTTATCTTAGTTCGGGACAGAGTTAGAACAAAAATGGAAAGAAATATATTAGTGGATGTTGAGCATCCATTTATAGTTAGACTTCATTATGCATTCCAAACAGAAGGCAAGCTCTATTTAATCTTAGACTTTCTAAGAGGTGGTGATCTATTTTCAAGATTAGCTAAAGAGGTAATATTTATTTGTAATTAATAATAACATTCTCATAAACAGTGTGATTCACATTTATGATTATTGTTATAGGTAATGTTTACAGAAGATGATGTAAAGTTTTATTTAGCTGAACTTGCTCTTGCACTTGGTCACATACATAAACTTGGAATCATTTATAGAGATCTTAAACCAGAAAAGTTCGTATTGTATCACTTGTACATAATTTAAGTATGATCAAACTATATAAATTTATGAGGTTCTTTTCATTTAGTATTTTGCTTGATACTGAAGGCCACATAGCTTTAACTGACTTTGGTCTAAGTAAACAGCCTGTAGATGATCATAAGACATATTCATTTTGTGGTACTGTAGAATATATGGCACCTGAAATTGTGAATAGAAAAGGCCATTCATTTGCTGCTGATTGGTGGAGTTTTGGTGTTCTCTTGGTTAGTTTCATCAATGAAGGGTACTATCTTTGCTTTCTACAAATGCTGAAACTTAAATCTTCAATTTTCAGTTTGAAATGCTGACTGGAGTTCTTCCATTCCAAGGTGCAAATAGTAAAGAAACAATGACACAAATATTAAAAGCAAAACTCTGTATGCCACATAAGATTTCACCAGAAGCACAGGCCCTTCTGAGAGTACTCTTTAAGAGAAACCCTGCAAATAGACTCGGATCTGGTAATAACTTATGCCGTTTTTTAAATTAAAAGATTGTATTACACTCTAGCTAATTTATAATCATTTTATTGCCATCTTAGGCGGAGTAGAAGAAATCAAAAGCCACGTATTCTTTGCGACAATCGATTGGGATGCTCTTTATAGAAAAGAGGTGAAACCTCCCTTTAAGCCAGCTGTTAGTGAAGACGATGATGCATTTTATTTTGATAGTGAATTTACGTGTAAAACGCCTAAAGGTAATCATTTTCATAATGAATAGCGTAAATGAATAAATGTAAGAAGTATAAAATATTTTTAGATTCTCCCGGGGTACCACCAAGTGCCAATGCTCATGAATTGTTTCGTGGCTTTAGCTTTGTCGCACCGTGCCTTCTTGAGGATCATGGTAAACTTCCAGAATACAAAAACTGTGATAGCCTAACCGCAGCTTTTCCAACATATGTGAGTCCAGTATCCGTGTCTGATGAGTATGAGTTCAAACAAGAAATTGGTAAAGGAAGTTACAGTGTAGTCTATTTAGCTGTTCATAAGGCGACTAAAACGGAGTATGCTATAAAGGTAATTATAATTCGTTTGATTGAAGTCTATTTAGTATCGATCGATAGTCATTTACTTTATTACAGGTAATTGATAAGTCGAGAAGAGATCCAACAGAAGAAATAGAAATTCTACTACGGTATGGAAGACACCCTCATATTGTAACTTTAAGAGCTGTCCACGAGGACGATAAACGAGCTTATTTGATATTAGAATTATTACGAGGTGGAGAACTACTCGACCGTCTATTGCAAAGGCGTAATCTCACAGAGAGAGAAGCTGCTGAAGTAATGTACACTATCGTAAATGTTGTTCATTATCTACACGAAAATGGGGTAATTATTAATCGCGAATTGAACACTATTATTTCATATACAATCGATTAATCAAAATTTGTTTTCCGTGTATGTTAGGTTGTTCATAGAGACTTGAAACCATCAAATATATTATATTCGAAACCAGGGGCTGATCCATCAACGCTTTGTTTATGTGACCTTGGTTTTGCGAAACAATTGAGAGCTGAAAATGGTTTATTAATGACACCTTGCTATACCGCTAACTTTGTTGCCCCTGAAGTACTAAAACGTCAAGGATATGATGCTGCATGCGACATTTGGTCACTTGGTGTTTTATTATACATCATGTTAGCTGGGTAATTAAAGAACCATTATTATTTGAAGCTTAAAGATTAATTGATACTAATGAATATCCTTTTTTGACATTTTAGGTACACACCATTTCGCAATAGTCCTGGCGATAGTGCGACCGATATATTAGATCGCATTGGACCTGGATACGTTGACACTGAAAGTGGTATCTGGTGTCAAATTTCAAACGAAGCTAAGGAGTTAGTGAAGAGAATGTTACACGTTGATCCTAATCGAAGGCCTACTGCAGTTGCCATTTTAAAATATCCATGGATTGCTAATCGGCATCGTCTTCCACAGAAAGTATTACCGCATGGTTCTAGGGATCCTCATAGCCTCAAAGTATGTTATATTCTACATGTATTTGCAATCTATAAAACATATGGAGTGTATTGACGATGCCAATATTGTGTGAAAAATATTTCTAGAGGGCAGTAGCAGAAGCGTATAGAGCAATGTCTAGTAGTCCGAGATCGCCTCACATTGGCCCTGTTGTTATGTCAGAACTTGCTCGTCGACGAACACAAGCTAAACCATCTGGACCTACTGAAGTTTAAGCTAAAGTTTCTATTCTCTTATAGTTATTCTAAAATTTGTCAAGTGTGAGTGAGTATCTTATGTTGGTGAACATAATGTGATATTTATTTGTATATGTTAAATACTTTTTTTATGTTAAATACTTATGCATATGTTTATACATGTATGCGTTTGCCATATTGAGATTTACAATACTCTAATCTTAGCAACCAAAACATAGTAATTTAAAATCAAATATATATGTATATTATATATACTGTAAATTTTTAATTATTCTTTAGTTATATTTTTACTTTACGGGCTGCGTATACATATGTATATGTAAGAAAGACTATATTTTGTCAATATAAATCTACTATTTCTTGTGCAATGTTCAAATGTAGCTAGTACGTTCTAATTTTTCAAGAATGCCGTTTGCTGATATAACGGAACACAAAATCGAATCACAAAATCGAATCACAAAATCGAATCACAAAATCATCTCTATTCTGGTTAAAACTCATGTATGTGCATAGAATAGAAAAAAATACGTATTTAAATTCATATTTTCGACAAATCTAATAAATTAAATCTATAATCTGTATTGTACGTGATCATTATTCAACTATTACAAGTGATACAAATTACATGTGAAAAATATACTGAAATATACCAAATAAAGCGCGAAAATAATATAAATACACTCTACTTTTCGATCAGTACTTTGTTAAATAAATTAATAATTCTAATGAAATAGTTTTATTCGACGAATTGTATCATATTTGATTAAGAGCAAATAAGAAATCAGCTATCGAATTTCAAGACATGAGTAATGTTTGTACATAAACCTGTTTATGTAATTGTTTACGTAAGATATGATATTAATCTTTCCTCGAAGTTTGTAGTGCTTGTTCCTCACTAATACAAAAGTCGATTGTGTTTGTTATTATGTTACGCGGATATACTATCTTCTTTGGAGAAAAACTTCAGGCAACGATATTTGGTAATTTAATAAACACACCTTTACAAACCTTTCAAATTCCTTTTGCTACGTAACTAAGATTAATCTAGTTCCGGTTCAATAAAAAACACAATTTTTTAACCAAGTCCAACTCTACATCAATAGTGTAATACAAAATAAATTGAATTAGATTTGAATTATTATTTAATAATAATAAACATTGAAAATATTGAAACATTGTATTTTTAGTTCCCAGTGCTTTTTTATAATTGGAGATAATTCATGTTCGTAACATCGGATATACAAAATATTCTTAATTCATAATTTGGCGGTAAAAAGCGCATGCGCGCTTTATTAAACGAAAACGTGGTAGCTGTAGCTGCATGTTCTTTCTTTTGCTCGCGATCTCCGATTTTCTGTATAGAAATTTTCATCGTAAGTCACAGTAATTTTCGTTACCCTTCGATTTTAATTTCCTGCAAAGGTGAGATATTTTCCAATATTTTAAAAACTTTTGTTTCGTTTAAAGAAACGAAGAGAAATGTGACAGGGTGGTTGTGGCATCACTATACCTAAGCAAACTCAGTTTTACGAATGACGATATGTTTTCCGTGATTGTGTTCAGCATATATTGTGCAAGCATAAGGTGTTCTTTTATTGGAATTGTAAGAGATGAATCATTGAAACGATTTCTTAGTGAATCAGTCCAATATGGGTAATATTTTCCTCTCACTATCTACCATTCGCTTGAAAGAATCTGTAGAATTGTTGGTATGTTTTGCTCTGAGAAATCAATATTTTGAAGACCCTGCACTTTAAGTTTGTTTCGTGGCCTATAAGAATCATTTACATCTTAGGAAAACATCTTAGCGGAAATGTAGCGAGAATGGTGGCGTCTGTAGAATCTTCGTTTGATATTACGCGCCTATTTTTGTGCTAATTTTTGTGCAATTCTGATATTTCCGGCGTTTTCGATCAGCTGTTCTTCAGCCCTTCATTGTCACCCTTATTTTCTTAACGTTTAGTAGTACGGTTATGGAGTTAGCTAAAGTATCGGATCGCAGCACATTTTTTCGAAATTTGAACAATACATTATCCTGTACTTGCACATTTTCTTCTGATTTAGAAAATTAATCATATTATAACGCATCGTTTGTGAATATTTTCGTTTCTTCTAATACCTAAGAGGTTTTAAATAACGTGATATTATTCCCACAAACATGGTATCATTTTTGTGCTTTAGAACAATAACAATGGGTATGAATCAATTCAATTATGCTACATCACAATTTATGTCTTCTTTTATTTCTGTGATGATATATTTAAGAATAACTGTATGGCTTCTGACCGTGTCAATTGTTTGTAGGTGCCTTTAATATGCTTCAGAAAGGTCCACGACCTTTAGTTTTATGTGGTCCATCTGGAAGTGGAAAAAGTACCTTTATAAAGAAGCTTTTTGAGGAATTCCCAGATAAATTTGGGTTTTCTGTTTCTCATACAACAAGAAACCCTAGACCAGGCGAGGAAGATGGGAAACATTATTATTTCACTACTAAAGAGAAAATGCAGAAACAAATAGAACAGGGTGAATTCCTAGAAACTGCTACTTTTACTGGAAATTTGTATGGGACTAGGTAATGCAGCAACCTTATTGGAGTATAACAAATCATTAATCATAGTAATGATTCATCATAAGCTGCCCTTGTATATTTTCAGTAAACAAGCTGTAGAAGACGTTCAAAAGGCAGGAAGAGTTTGTGTGCTTGACATTGACATACAAGGCATGAAACAAATAAAGCAGAGTTCTCTGGAACCTTTGTACGTGTTCGTGAAGCCACCATCCATGGATGAATTAGAAGCAAGATTACGGAAGAGGAATACAGAAACAGAAGATTCTTTGAAACAGAGATTGTCTATTGCTAAAACAGAAATAGAATACGGTATGTATTCATGTTTAATAATATTGAGTAATATACAATTTTTTAACACTTAATGAGCAACTAATATCTGTTTTAGGGGAGAAGCCTGGTAATTTTGACTTGGTAATTGAAAATGATAATTTCTCAAAGGCGTATGAAAAATTACGGGATTTCATACTCTCTAACTGGGAAAAAGATTCTAAAACAGGTTTGTTAAAAAACTTAAAAATATTCATGCATGTTATACATTTATTACTGAATAAAATTAACATCTGTATTGTGTATTGCAGAAACCTAAATGGATAATTTGGATTTCTGAAGATGTACATTTATTTCGTGTTATATTATGATTATTTTTATATATCATCGTTTTATAGTAGTGGAAATTATTGCATAATGAGGTGTATGAAAAGCCCGTGTCCAGAAGTTGAATTGCTAGGATCAAGAATTATTTAGGCAGATAATTTTATACAACAGTAAGTTGATTTTAATATTAAAGACTAAACATATGCAGGATGTATTAAAGTTTTCACGCACGTAGTAATGTTATCAAAATTTGATTGACAATGCTTAAAATTTTAACATACACGAAATGGAGATAACACATATACATACAATTTTGAGTAAAACTGAATAGGAAGATAAGAGAGTTTAGAATCTGAATGTAGTTAATTTTAGGTCAGTACTTAATAATGATAGGCATATGCCTACATAATGTAGTTGATTAAGTTATATTTCCAATTTAATTTACAGTTACATATTGTATGAATCTTCATGATTAGGAGACATAATACAATTTTTTTTATATAATTACGAGCAGTCAATTTGTAAGAATTTAATGTAAATTTTCTGTTAGTTTAGGAGATGAATTTTTTAATGTTTAGTTGGAATATATATTTTTTTAAATAGCAGAGCATTTTTCCATTTCTTTCAAAATTTTCATACAATACGCTTGTTGAATATTTCGGAGAGAAAGATTTATTTTTACATTTGCAAAATGACTGAGAAAAGGTCAAATAGTAAATTATACATACCTTCAAAGAAGGTCCCAATTTATTAAATAATCTTGAAAGGGTTAAGTGTGATATATAATGAACACAGAGTTGAACATGTAAAGATGTATATGACAGGTTGCAAATGTAAGAATCTAGAACTGTTACTACCTGTTTGCACGATAAAAAGGATGTTTCAAACTGTGTGAACACGTAACTATTTTAAAAATCTCAGTGTTCTACATTAATTTTTCTACTATTTAAACAACTGTGAAAGAGGGAAGGTTTTACAATTTACATGTATAGTTGAAGATTTTTATATCGTTTAATTTACAGTAAATAGGCTTTTTTGCATGCTGTATAAGTACATGGTAGCTTTTGAGTCATTTGATTCTTGGTAGTATACCTATTGCAAGAGCGTGAAATGATTTTATATCGGTGATATCTTACTGAATGTGTGCGGAGGACACTCAATTAGTGTCAAAGACAGAACTTAAGAACAGATTGGATATCTAAAAAAAAGATAATTGGAGAACTAAATGTAATATCCTAGATATAGCTAACTGAGACTATTCACCAAACAAAGTTGTGTTCCAATAGAGTAGGTTACTTATAAAATACTTGTCGTTTTGTCCTTGAACTTGCCTTCATATCAGAAGTCATACATTTATTTACAATATTCAGAATCAATTCATCATATTTAGGTTTCATTGATGAGAAAGAAAGTCATTGCATAGACATTCCTGTGAGAACATTCGCTTTCAGTTAGAGGCATTACATGTTATTTATTTATTACAAACATTTAGAGAAAATCATGTCCAAACCATTAAAAAATATTCTCATATTTTCGTACAAATAATCAACATTTCAATGTTCTTCGTCTCACTATCATTTCGCGTTTCCATATATCGTCGCGTGTCCACGTTGTTCACATCATCTAACATTCTCATCGTTTCATCACATGAAACTCACCACGTTGTTGCTTCCACGATCGCGAAAGACTAAGGATATTTTCTTATGCATAGTTAATTGTTAATACGTGTATAGTATAGTCGTATGTGATAATACAATGCGATATTTAAATACAAGAATCGTAGTAATATATGTACACGTTGTTATAGAAAATTATATTATTGTTGTAGTGTACTATATTGAATAAATATTTGAAATGGTATACACCACTGTTATCCTCAAGAAAAACTAATGAAACTCCTGTGTTCCTCGTCATTAACTCAACTCAAATTCACTTACCAGCTATCTTCCACGGAAATCGAAAATTTTATTCATCTACAACTAATGGTGTTTAGAATAGTCGCGTTTCGGCCATTCCCCATGGTGATGACGAGTTTTATGCTTGGGCACCTCGCTCACTTCAATGGACGTCACCTTCACGTCCTTGCTCTCCTCCTTCTTCATTTCCTCTCGAATCAGATTATCCCCATAGTTTCTAGGCTCTTTTTCTTTCACTTCAGACACGCTCTGAGCCTTGTTCTGCACAGTCGTGCTCGGTTTCCTCGAAAAGATATAATTAATCACTTGAGGACGTGGTGCAAAAATATCCTCTGGAAGATAAGGCTCCACGACTGATCCTATGTTCGATTGATCTGTCCCTTTCAGCAAAGGCACGTTTGGCACACTTGCTTCTCTGACTCTAACTACTTCCTGATCATTTGTCAGATGGTCTTGATATGGAATTGATCCTAAAGCTCTCAAAGAATCCCTGTTGGCAAGATCACGTGCAGTCAATCTCCTTATCGCATCGGGTGGCCTTTGATCGGTCAAATCTGAAGGTTCCACGAGAACCTGCTCGTACATTTGACGGCTTAAATCACGTCCTTCTTTAGATGGATCAGGTAAACTGGGTCCAAATCCTCGAATCGACTGTCCTACTCTGTATCCTGGTTCAGGGACCACCATTTGTCTTTGATACAAGGAATCTTGATAATTAGTACGGTCCAAGTAATTCTCGAGGGCATTCCAGTTCTCCAGATCTTTGGAGATCGCTCTTCTGGCTAAGTTCGAGATCTCTTTTATGTCTAATGGCTGCGTGTTGGCTTGTGGAGGTAGACGATCGTTTTGCACATTCTGCAACAGATTTTCCGCTCGATTTTGGTAACTGTTGCGGCGAATAGCATCCTCTGAGAATGTCAGACGCTGGGAAGGCACTTGATAGGTCTTTTCCAGGACAGCCCCTCGGTCGAAGAAACGTTTCTCTTGGTAATTACTTCGTGCCTCCTCGTTAGTGTCTGGATAATAGGCTTCGTAGAATACAGGTCCTCTGTCGAGATCGTAGCTTTCGTAACTGGGGAAAGAAGCAAGATTAAGCCCTAATTTGAGTTATGGTTGACTTTAATTGAATTTGCTCAATGCTGTTGGACCTTGTCTGATTTTTTATTGAATTGTAACATATGAGATATTTTCTTAGAAGTTTTGCTGTCCTGTTACCTATTCTTCTCCACCCTTGACAATGTAAGTACGATTACAAGAATGAAATTTCGTCACGTTCACCCTAGTGTCATTTATCTTTCACTGACTGCTACTTCCCCAGCCCTTGAAACAATTTCCTACCAGGGTCTAGCTCTCCTAATAAGAGGCTTTAGGGAACGTCTCCCTGGAATTCAAAGAACCCTAGAATTTTTTACAAGAGGAGCTCCAAGCTTCATAAATAATTGAAGAAAATTTCTTCACTAATATAATCAATATTTTGATTACAAAAAACACTTTATATGTTACAACTCGATATTGGCTCTCTTGGGTAAACACTCATGTTTTTTCTATCGTTTAAAAACAGGAAAAAAACAACAAACATATAGGTACGTACCGATGAATATCGTGATTCCACGCGAATACGGATGATACTCCTGCCAAAGAAAGTGTTATTAATCAAGTAGCTTTTATCGATGATGCAAAACTTTGCAAAAATGAGAGCAATTAAGGTGAATGCATATGGAAATGATACTCGAACGAATTACGGTTTTATTGGATTAAAATATATAAGCAGTTTCATTTATGATTTATCTCGTTTATAGGAGGAAAACAGTAAATATTATTATCAGTTTATTGTAGACGTGGTACACATAATATTTTTTATGAAATAATCAATTTCTCCATTCTAATAATTATGATGAATCCATCTACTATTTATTTCAACACTAATCTTAAAATTCCCTTCATTCTTCACTCTTCGAAGAGCAAGTAAATTGTAAGAAAGAATAAGAGGTGCGTACGTACCTATTAAAATTGTTGTCGCTATCAAGAGCAGATGCTCTTTAACTTTAAGAGCCATGATCCTATCTCGGAGCAACGACAAGCGACTGAGCTTCGTGTCGAGGGACGTGTGCGCGTATTTTCAGATACCCCTAAAATAAACCACCATTTCCTTCGAGCTTCGCTGACTAACGATCCCGTAGAAAGCTCCGCTGGAAAATTCGCGGTATTCACCGTGAATCCATCTCGATCGTGCAGAATACATTAATTAACACAATCGAGAACCTTTTATGCAAATACTCGCACTACTTTTTTTTTTCGTACTCACATTCGCTAATTTTATATTCTTTTACCTCGATGTTTTGTACCTCATATTTTATATTTTTTATTCGAATTGAGAAACAAGGATGAAATTAATTTCGTCTCATTTAAGATGATTAAAGTCTAAAAATACGCTATTCAGCTCACTTGAGAATAATAGAGGTTTAACATTATTATATTTATTTTATGCTTATTCATTTCGTGATTTTATTATGCTCCACCCATTTCTTTCTTTCCAGCGAATTAATCTGCACAATACAAATCAAATTTATCTAGCCTGTGAGCGTGAAACAGTTTCACGAGTGGATGCGCGCTGAACACGTGGAAAATTGTTTAAACAAACGACCTCTGTACAACGTGAAATCACGGCATTAGAGGATGAACAATTGATTGACACCTATTTCGACACGAGGTATGTTCAACTTCCGATATTTGTACATAAACTAGTAGTAGTAGTAGTAGACAAAATTTAAGTGAAATAGATTCCACAAAATAAAAATAAGTAAAAGTTGAGGATAATTCTGAATATAAAGTTTGTCTTCTAAAATGAAGAAAACTGAAAAAAGCGAACTTGATCATTTTTGATTCTGAAAGATTCATAGGATAATGGAAAGGCATTATAAACTTGGCTTAAGCTTTGAAAAGAGGTTTATAAAAAAAGTTTGACACAGATTCCAATTTCCCAGTGAGCCATTTAATAGTTAATGAAAGCCAGTTCAAAGGACATGTGTCCGAAACTGAAAACCTGTGAGTGTGCCCTCCGAAATGCAAATACTAAGAGCGCTTTAGGAAAATAGGCAATCGCACCCTGTTTACTCGCTCCTTATTTATTCGGGATTCACGAAACAATTCGGCTCTATCGCGTTCGATCAAAACTTACTGCCGGTTCATCTCCCAAGCTTTTATTCACTCTGCCCTTCTTTGTTATTTTTCTTCTTTTTTTGAGGATTTGAGCGAACCAGTTGCATAGTTAGCCCTAAATTGCCGAGGGTCTGATACATAGGAGACGATAAAATTTGTTTACTTGTCCAGCGGTGTTAATAACTCTTTTCTATGAAAATGAGATGAAACCACTTAATGATGACATGGTGGTTATCGTGGTCACCACATTTCCTGCTGTATAGATATGTAGCGAAATTGAAACTCTATTTTGGGATAGTGGGGAATTGATGCATTAGGAGGATAATAATACACTTTTGATTAGAACATTAATTACAATTTATTGACATTATAAATATTAGTCTTGTTCTACTGGTTAAATGGAGTACACAAGTTTTAAAATGTGATGTGATTCAAAAATTATGTTCTGAAATTATTTCTGCACTACTAAAGGATTTGAGCCTTAACGCAACTGTTGAATACATGTTAGACGTCCAGAGTCGCATCGAAGGTAACTAATTACTCTTCTAGAAGTAGCCCATGGCTTGTAATTAGAATCGAAATTCTTAAGAGCGTCGCAGACGGACGCATGTGGAAATTATTAATTAACCCGAGGATGGAAGCAGAAATGAGAGTTTTCCATGAGAGCGCTTCAACTTCAAACGCTGGTTAATTTAATCAGAAACTGCCATGGCCTGTCTAAAGTAGAACATACATGTGAAATCAGTACTGTAAAATGAATTAAGGTTACAAGGGTCGCTTTGAAAGTGAAAACTAATGACCGTGTGGCTTGCCACAGAAACTCTTTGCAAATTCAGAATCAGAGTTCGAAGGTTGAAGACGCAAAGGCAACGCAAAAGCAATAAAGTGGCGAGAGTCAGAAGCCATGAAAACAAAAATAGGAGGTCGCAGAGGGAAAACATTGTTAGAATTGAAAAGGTGATTTATTAGGTAGCAAAGGACAGTTCAGCTGCACGCACTTGAAGGTCAAGTACAGAAAGTCTTAATATATTAAGGGTCGAGGCAGAAAAGGTACAAGAAGGATGTCTACGTAATTGGTGGAAACATCTAAAACAGTCTTCTATTTATATAATAACTTGTCAGGAGCTTGACGCTAAAGGCCTGTGATTGTGACGGGAACGTTTGCTCGGGGTAAATACAAGAAAAACGATCGTAATTCTTCCCCCTCCTTTGGGGGTTGTTCAAGTGAAAGTTAAGCAGTCATGGCTACGCATCAGTCAGACGTGAGTCGACCTTGCCACGGAAATCATTATTGTCCTCCTAAAAACAAAGTGTCGCAATGAGTGATACATCTTCAATACTCAGCTGACTGGAATCAGTAGTAATCTTCTAGTTGCAAAAGTTCAACAAATTCTCCAGTGTGTGGGCGTCGATAGTGTAAAAATTGTGCCTAGTATCTTAAATAATTTAACTAATATAGTAAATGTAAAGAAGTTCGTCAGACACATTTGCAATTTAAAATAACTGAAAAGCCTATTATTTGTTCAACACTTTCTAAAATTGTATTTTTTAGAATTTTTTAATTGTAAGTGCAGTTTATATTTTTTTCTCCTTATTTCTTTACTCTTGTCGTCCCCAAAGATCGTCAGCAGTTTGCATGTATTTGTTTTTCGTAACAGGACCGTTCTATTTTCGCGACGTTTGTTCTTCTCTGCGAGTTTCGGCAAGGTAAATTGTTATTTCTGCGCCACGAGCAGTTTCATTCCCGCCCACGACGCTTAATAACCGCGTTGACCGGTGTTATCGTTATCGACCGGTTAATTTCGTTCAGCGGCGCATTGATTCAGGGACGAATCTGTTATCGTGCCTAGGGTCGGCGAATTCTCTTTTGTCTTACTCTTCGCTATAGAAAATAATATTGGTGAAAAATATAGAAAATTTTTTGACGAAGCGAAAAGCTAATATTATACTGGAGTAGCGACTGTACTACGCGTTTTAACTCCTTATTTTTTTACTTTATAAAATAACATCGAATGAATAAATTACAGTAAAAAAGAATATCGTATAATATTGTTAGTCAGGAATTTTAGAGTAATTAAAACATTTTTCATGTATGAACGAAAAGAAGAATTTATGAACAAGTCGACTTGATTTTCAGCCAGCTTTGTTATATATTTCACGGTTATTAAAAAAACATTTTGGTGGCACACGAAAATACTTCGTACAAAATTTCTAATGAGGAGGAGTTAAAAAATATCTACAGAGATGACACACTTGACAATCTGCTTAGTGTTCTATATCACAATACTGTCAAAGCCTTCCACGCCTCTAAGGAACATCTCAGCCTACAGTGCATTAAAGTGGACCATTGAAGCTACGCGCCCCACACCTTTGACTAATCATCAGGGCCAGACTTTAAAGCTAATGCTGACTTTTATTAACGAATCTCCTGAATTTCGTCCACTGACACTCTCCATAGTACTACCAGAGTTTCAATCAGGCCTGGTCGACTTTTTGCTGAGGTACATCACTGAAAACTCAATCGAGACTTATATAAGTTCCAAGGATCTGTCCCTGAAGGATATTTGGAAGGATCGGATACTCACTTGGACCTTCGTTATTGACGATGTTCATACTCTGAACATTTTCATCTATTGGCAACAAAAACTATGGAAGACTTGCAATCAATATCTGATCGTCTTCACGAAGAAGGGGGTAACTGTACCTTGGAGGAATATTTTTCAGCAATTATGGACAAAGTACAGAGTCTACAGAGTCGTGGTCCTCTCGGTCCAGGACAATTTTCGCTGCCTGATAAGGTATATGCCGTTCGATGGAAGTCAGAATGACTTTGGAAGCGTCCACAAACTGTGTTTCAAGACTAATGGAATTAGAAAGTCCAGGTCTCTACAAGATTTCTATGGAACTGATAATTTTAAGCGATTCGAGGATGTTGATAAGGTTCTTCTTCTGGAAAAAGGTGTAGACCTCTTTGAAAATTTTCAGAACCTCAATAATTATCCTGTGAATATAAATGTCTTCGAGTCTCTCTTTATGAACGTTTCTTACGACAGCCAGAAAACACTGAAGCTAGCCAAAGTGGACGCAAACGTGGTGTATGCTTTGGAGAAGGCCATGAAAGCGAAGTTTCACATAAAAGCTATGCGAAAGCCTGATTTCAGGCGCTACGATCCGTTCGACCTATCTCTGAGGGATATCGAAAGTGGGAACGCCGAGATGGTTGTCACTGGTTTCTTTGTGAAGACTTACGACAAGCACCATGAGTTCCAGTTCACGTGCGCCGTTTATGAAGACAGACTGTGCTTCCTCTCGCCTGATTCTGGCTTGGTTCCCAAGGCCTACATGCCTTTTCTTCCATTCGAGAAAAATTTGTGGGTTCTTCTTATAGTATACAACATTTTGATCACATCGTTGTGGTGTTTCTTGAAGTATAGTAGTCAATTATTGCGATACCAACCAAAAAAGTTATCAAGGGATTCTGAGAGCAAAAGTCAAGGAAATATGCAGAAATATAGCCTTTTAAATCAACTGGAAATTAGTCACCAAGTGTGTAGAAGAAATACTAGCCTCTCTTCAACAATGTTAACTCGTAAACCAGGACCACCAGAAATCCCACAGTACCTCCAAAGACTTTTCTACTTCCTCGAGGTGTTTTGCTACCCCTTCGAAACTGGAGACAGCCCATCAGAAAAAGCTCTGCTCATTGGCACTCTTTTCTTCGGTCTGATAGTGAATGGCCTGTACCAGAGTTGCTTGGTATCCAGCCTGAGCAAACCCTTTCACTATCCCCAGCTGCACACAGTAGAAGATGTGTTAGACTCTGGCAAACAGTTGATTACCAAATACGCGAACCTGAAGAGCGTCTTTTTAGATGAATCTCCGCTGGACAGGAAATTGAGCCAGAAGATCCAGTTGATAAACTCGAGTAAACGCACCAAGGATATGGTAGCTTTCGAGGATAAGATCGCTATATCGAGATATTTTTCCATGGTTCTGGGAGCTACCTCGTATTACGACAAAGAGGGTAATTCTTTATTGTGGGTGGTCGACGAGTGTCCCATGATGTATCGTGTCTCATACGTATTGCAATCCCAATCACCTTATAGAGAAAGGGTGAATTTTATTCTACTGAGATTGAGAGAGGCTGGGCTCTTCACCTTTTGGTTCCAGAATATGACCTACACCCTGAAGATCGTCGATATGAGACGAAAATTAAAAGCAGAGAAGAGAACGATCAAGCTCACTCTGGACCATTATTCCCTCACCTTTTTGTTGCTCTTCGGTGGCTTGTTTGGATCTACACTGGTTTTCTTTGGCGAGCTGTACGTTATGAGAAAAGCGAGGAGTAAAAGCAGCGCAGGGCAGAGGAGAAGAAGCACATTTCCCGGCAGAGGATTCGAATCGACGCAGCCAGCGCTTGGTATCCAGCTGTAAAGGATACTATGTTTGCCCCAAAATAAGATATTCGATCGTCGTCATAAAAAATTGTACGCAATTTTGTTCTTGCATCGTTGTTCCTCGATCTCAGAGATACAGAGGTAAGTGGAAACGCTGTTCTTTTCCTAAAAGTAGTTCTGCCTGTGAAAGTTCGTAGCTATTTCGTTACTTTGTTCTTTTTCGATTGGCTTCGCTATGGTCACCCTCGTTTCCTGAGTTTGTGAAGGCAGCAGCTGTTTATCGGGTTCATCGATGTCGATCTTTTATTCTGTTATCAAGAGGAAGGGTCAGCCTTCTTTTTATCGCTGGAAGACACACGATTAGCTTCATTATTAATATCAGTGCCTTTTATCGTTGGGAAGAACAGTTTCCTGGTTCGATCAGTAGTGAATGATTAAGAAAGAAATCCCCTGGGATAGGGCAAGTTGCGGTTTCAGCGAATCAAGAAAAGCTTTTATCGGGATGGGATTCGATAATGGAATCGTTAATTGACAATCTCATTGTACAGAGGTTTTTTAAGCGATGTGTGTATCTTTATCGGCTCATGTACTGAAGATTAAACAAATTTTTTGTTTAAGGTCTGGGTTAAGTCATAATTTTCACATTTTCGTAGTATATTTTTTTTAGTAAATTTTATTATTCTAACAAAAGTCAGTTGACTCGTTTAATTAATAGAAAGTACGAAACTTGTTTAACGATCGAGGACACAGAGCTTTTATGTCGCTGAAAATCGTGGGATGTAGCGAAAGCTGAGTGATAGGCTTGTATAAAATTGCTCGACGATTCGAGGCACGTACTTCATTTCTTCGCAGCTGATGCTCCAGCTAAATACGATTAAGTTGTACCTGTCGGTGGTACGAAAATGTTCTTCTATCACTCTTTCTCTTGCTGCTGTTCGAAACAGTCGAATCGCAGACCGTTAGAATAAATCAATGCGCTCGATAAGACCCCTGAAATCCTCTTTTCCCGCGGAAGTTTGTTTGAACACTTTGTGGTCGAATTTATTGGAAATATCAACAGAAATAGCTATCGATATTTTTTTCACAGTTCTATTGGACTAGTGTAAGTGAAATTGCCATCATGAAAAAGCTTGAAGCAGTGATTGAAAGCAGAGAAATTGGAAACTATGCTTTAACTACTAAAAATGGAACGTTTATTGTCCCAAGCATGTACACACGATTTTTCATTTTTGTAGGGTAACATGTTATAACATTCTACGTGTAGCTTAAAATTAAGTTTTCGCTACTTCGTCATTTTCTTATTCTTATTTTCGCTATCGTCGCTTCCTTTACGAAGAATCAAAGGATAACGCGCAATCGTATACCTATATGTATCTAAGAGGCAATAGATATCTCTGACGACATAGAAATATCCTTCCCTGTTTCAGAGCTCTCCTCGATATTCAGATCATGTTTTCGCCTAAAGGCATTCCTGTCTTGTCTTTTTCGTCTAAATTGCGCGGAAATACTCGACGAGGAAATATTCGGCTTTTATTGTCCTTTTGACTACTCAACGGTCCGTTATTTCTCGTTCGGGAAATATTCTGTGTAACAACATACATAATACATCGAGATACTGACGTCTCTAGAAGCTCAAATTTCCATGAAAGTCAATGTTTGACTCACTAAATTATTTATTTAATTAGGAACTGTGTTGATGTTTCGATACGATGCTTTCATATCTGAATAATATTACGAATTTTTTGTTGCAGCAAGGTAATTTAATATTCCGCGAGCTTTTTTATTTGCTTAAAAATACTGTGTGTGAACAAACAATGGAGTCTAGAAATTCCACTAATATTTTACGTTGCGTATGTTTTATACCAGAGAAATTACAGTGCATTCAAAGGCAAATAACTCATGCTTGTTAAAGGTAATACTCAATGAAGTAGAATGAGACGTGTACTAGTCGGACGCATAATTTTGATCCTCTTCGTGATTTCTGCGGTAATACCATGAACTGTGATGGAAAACAATTTTCATAGCGTAATAAAGCCAGGGTTACAATGCTGCTCTAAAATGTTACTAGCGTCCTGGACGAAATTACATGGCCATAAAGCAACAGTGGTTTCGATCATCTACACCGAATGATGAAACATGATCGAGGGTGCTTGACCCAGTTTCCCTTGTGGTCATCGCTTCCTCTAGTTACTGCCACTTCTCTGACATAAAAATTAATCGAACTCTATTGGAACCTTAGTATCAATTTCATTTCAGTTCTGAAATTTGGATCCCTTTCAAGAGAAACGTCTCGTTTCACTTAATAAGGACTATCAAACATTACTTTGCCTGCACTCATAAATAAACACAATTGCACTCGCTGCTAAACCAGCATGAAGAATCGCAAAAGGGATAACTAGGTGTCTCATCGTGATCCTCCTGTGCGTTGTTGACTCTTTGTCATGATAGATTCGCTTCTTTGACCGATACATGCCTTGGTACCATTTATCGTAGAAGCCACCATTGTTTAACTTGCCAAGGATGTTGTTTATTCGACCATGGAACGGCGATCCTGCAACAGTGTTTGCATTCCCACATTGGGTACTATACTTAGAGAGAGGTGAACTGAATCAGGCGAGGTTTATCGTCGCTGCTGGCCTCTTGATACTGACCCTTCGTTATTACGTTAGCGAGGATATAATCCTTTGGACACTCCTTAACGATGTGTAACTTCTGAATTTGGTGGTCGTCGTACTTCAAGGGTAATGTCGAGAGTCGATGAAGGAACCCAGCGTCTTTCGTCACGAACAATCTTCTGTGAATTTCTGAGTCGTTGGCGTACTGCATTCTCATGTGCAGACGTTTGATTAAAGGGGAAGTTGAATCTGTCAGCGCGTCGTCTATGATGTCCCGTGAATTAGTTAATATCGTCAGTCCTTTGAACAAAGGCAGAACTAATTCAATCAACGTGGAAGTGAAACATAAGAAGTGAAGGTACTGTTAGTTTTAGGCGACAGACAAAGTGTTAAAGTGCGAAGCTCTTACCACTCTCTTCGAGCTGCTCCAAAGTGTCGATGTCGTCGTAGTACATTCTCTTGCTGAAGGTAGACGCCAGCTGGGACGTGAAGACCCCATTCAGTATGAGACTCAAACACAAACTGCACATCAAAAACAACCTCTCTGGAAACCAGGGCTGACTTCGCTCAAAGGGTTGCACCAATTGCAGAACCACTCTCGTCAGGTATTTGCCCAGCGACATCAAGCAGAACAAAAAGATTCGCTTGAATCGCTTTGAATACCGCTCCCTCTCTCCACTGTTTCCTCTGAAAGTCAATGGGTGAACCTAACCTCAGTTTTGTTCCTCTAACGCGTACAGTAAATGAGATGAAAGGGAAATTTGGAAAGTACAATTTGTAAATGGAATATCTCCATTACTTAGGAGGTACTATTCCATTCACTAATTGCTGCTTTGACCAGAGTACATACTGAAATAGATACCCATCTGTGCGGCCGCATTGTTTCTTTGCTGCGAGTTTTGGGGTGACATCCAGTTTGATACAATTCTGATTAACCAAAGAGCATGGATCATCAGAATGTGCCGCGCAGAACCATTGCCTTATATTTTCGCGGACCTCATCCAACACCCATGGTGTTTTTTCATCCTCTTCCCTCAGTTTTCCCTTTAAAGTCGTGTAGATCATGGCTATCACAAAGTGGCTGGTTAGGATGAGCATCCAGGCGCCTCCACTGAAAGTCTTGACTATGACTAGATAGTCTGGCACAGGTGGAGCCTTTGGGACCATGACGCAGAGTTTATCACTAGTGATTGCTGCTGTGAACTCTATCTGCCTGGACAGGTAGTCCTTCACGAAGAATTGATTAAAAGAGACGTCTGTAAACTCGTACACTAAATCACCTAGAGTCCCATAGAAGACTCCATTGTCCTCCCAGCCGTGTCTGTCTTTGGCTGTCGTTAGAATTGGCGTGACGTTCATCATCCTGCAGACCTCTTCGAGGTATTTATAATCTAGGCCTCCATATTGGCCATTCTGCAGAGTCATCGTGGACGTTTTGAAGATCGAGATCTTCAAAGGATGTCTATCGAAGCTCCTTCGTTCATTCTCTTCAAAGAAGTCTGAAATATCTGTCTCATTCGGCTGATTGACCATCAAGAAATTATCCTTGTTAGCTCTGACGCACAACCAATCACAGCTGCTGTTGTATAAGTACTGGACGTGGGAACCAGCGTACCGAAAGGGATCATATCGAATCGCTTTGCCACCAGCGAACAGCATTAGCTTGTAGACTCTTCTGAATTTCCAAAGCTTCTCGAATGCCCACTTACAGAATCGTTCGCCATCGAATGAGTCGAATGACAGTTTGCCTCTGTCTTGAAGAATGTATACGTTCTCTGGCTGCCAGAAGGAGATCAAATGGGGCGAGCTAAGGGTGTCTCTGAGGTGATCGACGTCAGAGTATAGCAGCAACACGCAACCTCCCGCCTCGATCGCCTGGTAATCACGATCCGAGTGCATGTTCTTGAGGGACATTAAGTGCTTGAGTGTGACCAACTTGGTGGAGACGTTGTAACTGTGGAAGAGGCCTCGAGGAATGTAGAATGCTTCTTCCGGCTTGTAGTCGTCGAATACCACCGTCAGCATCCTCGTGTAACTCGTGTTGGCCCACTTCTCCAGGAAAGGATAGACATTGGAGTAGCTGTCCGAGAGATTGGGGGCAGGAAGCTCGCAGCCGACTTGGAGGAAGGTGATCAGCGTTAGCAAGAATGTTAGGAGCGTCGTAGACATCTTATACGATCGTTGTGGACTCTTTTTTCTTTCACTCTGCGAACAAAACGAGAGCAGCTACTCAAAGACTGTAATATCGGTTTTTGTTAAAGTGTTGCTTCTTTGATGTACAAGATGGTTTCATATTTCTGGGTCTTCTAATTATTTTAAAGAAAAGAAGGATTAGCTGGTTCATCTTGGAAGTACATGGGATCGTCAAGGTGTTGAACTGAAGATTGGAAAGACGACAGATGATCCCTTGATTCGATGAAGCAGTGCTCCTGACGAGCTAATTCGGTTGACCTAATAAAATTCCCTATAGAAAGAGTGATATCAGCTAGCTTAGCGTTGTCAATCGAATCAAAAGCTGCTGGTCGTCAACAAGATTTAGAAGTTTACAATTTTCTACTTTCTACAGAGACTAATTGTAAGTTCGTCAAAATTAGTCAAAAACGTGATATTCTAGTATCCTCTTAAATATTCTTCTCGTATATAATTATCCTCAATGACGTGATTAATAAGTTCGATTGAAATTCTCTGATTTAAGTCTATAATTTACCGTCCGAAATTTCTCGTTGCTCGTTTCGGAACGCGCTTAGAGATACGACCTATTTCGCTCAGTTTAATACCGCGAATTACTTATGTCGTAATATTTACTTTGATGCTCAACGAGAGGTAGTTAATTTTGTGATTCTAGTGCATTTCTCAAAGTGAAATTTCGTAGCTATTGATTTAAGGGAATTAAAAACATTTCCTATTCCATCATACGATTCTTCATATCTCCGTGTACCTCGATGTTTGGTCAGACGTTCAGTATCGCCTTTTTCTTAGGTTAACCACAACTGGACACGTTTCAGCACTTTGTTAAGATCAGGATTTATGGGATACAGCATTCGCGTATTTTATTTTGCAGCGGACGACGGCAGCGAAACGCATTAAGGAAAAAGCTCATTTCCGTCGAACCCCTTTTTATAGTTTTTCGCGTCGTTTTATTGCGTTTCGTGAACTCGGGCTCGCGAAGGAACAGAAACAGAAACATTCTGGCTGCAGTCGATCTAACCGAAAAAAATGGATGAATAAATTTAATCTCTGAAATGTTACCAAAATAATAACTATGTTAATTTAAGACCATTTGGATAGAAGAAACAAAACGATAACGAAACATATTGTTGAGTAAATCGATTCTGTTGGTCTAATTAACGTCGCCACAATTGCAACGTCAGAATTTAGATCACAAAAGACTTCCGCGAAGTCCAGCGCGCGTTCTCGTTAATTATTATTAATTTCCAAGACACGCTGGCAAGAACTTGTCACACGTAAACTCACAAAATTGGGTGCAGCAATTTCAATGAACAACATTAACAATTCAGCAGTGGCTGATTATCGTACCCAGCAACAATTCTGCCTCGCGGTTAATTGACAGTGGCATTCGAATGAAACTTCGTAGGGGACGCTCAGTCGATCGCTTCGAAAATTATTTAACGATCTTCAATCAATGCCTCCCTCTGAGGTTTATTATAAATGAATGCTTCTATCTCTTTCTGTATTCATTTCCACAAAATTGCATTACTGCAGATCATCTGGAGGCTGTGCTTTTGCAATTAATAACGCAATTAATGAGACTATTAATAACGAGCGTTGCAACTCTACCAGTCTCCTCTTTCTTGCATGCGTTGGCGAAGCCAGATGCTTTGTCAAGATCAGGATATACAGTAACTTGTTCGGCTTGCACACTTTTTACACGTATCCTACCCTTTCAGAGCGTATCGCGTTTCCCAGATAAAGCTGAATTTTTTCTTCTTTTCCTCGCACCTCTCTCAGGATCCAACGTGGATTCGTTTGCCCTCTAAAGCGTCGGTGTCAGTTCCCTGGATTAGGTTCACGTGTGATTTGTCCCTTGCGGTGACATCGATAAGAGAGAAGTAGATTTTTAGGTTTTCGAGAGAAGGCTTTCGCTCTATGGAATGATATTGGATCAAGAAGTATAGAAAATACCAAGTCAAATTGGATGATGTTCTGAAGATCAGCTACGAATGCTTGAAATAATATAAAACAGTACAAACAGGGGTGGAATTTGCGTAAAGATAGGGATGGTGAATAGAACGAGATGCAAAGTCAACTGCTTGTACTTGAGTTCCTTGAGCCGAATGTGAGAAGGCGTAGGAGTACCGTCGTTCAAAAGAATTCACCGTGTGTCGTTGAATATTCACAAGAGCTTGATTAAATCCCTCCTTGTGTTATTCACAAATAAGGTTTCCCCTTATTCACCGAAGCAGCTGCTGTTTTGCATTCAGATCGTCTAGGAGAACGTTTGTTTGTTCGGTATCGACGTTCTCGCAACTTCTTCAGACTAAATCACGTATTGTTTCTGCCTGTTGTCGTCTGGCTACGCGTCAGACAGACTCATTCAATCCCTCGGCTTATTGGAAATTAGTGATGCTGGGTCCAGAAGAGTCTTTTCAAATATTCCCCTGCAGAAGGGTGTTTCTTTAGTATGCATCATTTTCTTGATACCAGAATTTAATTGCATATATTGTTAAAATGATAGATATCGTGAATAGTATTTCTCAGGAGATTGCTCATGGAATTAGCGTACACAAAAAGTTAGTAAAATTTGCTTCAAAGATTATTTTCTTTTCAACTAATTTTAATATGTACAGAGGTAGTATTTCTCAGTTTTGAGAGAGGATGAATGCATAAGTTTCTTCGTGGGGGGTATCTCATAAATATTACTGAACTAAATGATTTTGGTCTTCATTAATGGAATATTGTGATATATCACAAACTCCAAGGAAGCCTAGATGGCACGAGGTTGCAACATCAGTTCATTAAGTGTCTTTGAAGAACATAAAGTTTCAATATTCACATTATTACGTTCCCTGCGCTCGCCAGAGGCTGTTCTAGAGAATATTGTTTCAAGAGGGTCGGAAGACCTCTGAGTTTAATACTACATAAAGGAAATGATAAAAAATACAACTTCGGCAAATGTATGTGAACTTCATACCCTGGGGAGACAGAAGAAGCAATCTTGGCTCTGTTTTAATAATAAAATAATTGTCCAATTCTATCTACTGACGAAAAGACTTTCAATAGTCATACCATATGCCAAATAATAAAAACTTTCTGGAAAGCATCCAAGGTTCAGGACTCCCAAGACGCATTAAATTTTCTCTCACCTGTTATCGAAAACCTTCTGTGACAGGAAAATTTCATTTGTCAATACTTGCAGTCAATAACACCCTCTCGAGTCATCATTAAAAATCAACTGCTTCTACTTTCTTCAACGAAACGATTCACACAATTCCTGACCACGACATAGCTGTCGCGCACACACTCGAGAATCGTAGAAAGACGAGAAACCACGAGGATTTATTGTTTCTGGTCTATTGTGTCAGCCACAAATACTTCGATCGATTTCACACCGTTTTTCCCTTCAGCGAGCTTGCACCACGATGTGAGAACCTTTGGCAAGGATATCGGGAAAGGTGAAAAACTTACAGTGTCTTTCTGCACCACCGTGAACAAGCTCTTGAGGCTATTTGTTATTCAAGACCGTCGTATCGACGCGACATGGAAAAGGAACAAAAAGAAACGCTGACGCGACTGGATGTGTCTCGGGGTTGAACTTCGTCGTGACACTGAAACTTGGATGCGAAAGTTGAACGGAACGCTAGTTGGGCTCCAGAATCTGATAAGTGGGTATTAAAGAGTGCCTAGTATCGTCAAGATCTACTGTCTTTGCCCTCGCGTGTTTCGAGTATTTTAAATGGGATTTGGGGGATACATTTCATGCGATGATAAGCGAGGGTTTCTATAATTTATGTTACATTTGATGGCACCGTGGGTAAATGATAACCCACAACTCGAGGACGATTAATCGACGAATCAGCAGTCATATTTCAACATTCTAGAAGTGTATGTTGAACGCTGGTATGAATCATTTTGAGGTGGGGGTGGGTGAATTATTTTGATTCTGTTTATGTATTGTAGGAATCATACACAATTCCATGTGAAAGCCAACAAGTGGAAATAACGTTTATGAATTGTAGATAAGAACGTTATGGTTAATATTGAACTTTTAATTAACTCTTTTTGTCAAGCACGCGAATGTGACACATACGCGAGGAGGTAGGCGAGTTTGTTCCAGGAATTGGAACATAAAAATTGAAATAAGAAAGATGTTAAATTTTAAAAACTTTGAAAATACATTTCGCTATGTGTCAGCTATAATTCGATACTTGGTGTAGTTCGCTGGTGCCTGATTAAAACTGGTTTATACTACTGCGCGTCGAGTAAATATCGATTGGTACTAGTTGTGGCATTTGGAGGAGCGTCGCGAAGATCCACGAAAACAGGAGAATAAGTTGTATCCATTACGCGTGTTAATTTTCTTGATTGTATAACTTTTAGTTGCACATTCTCTAAAGTAAATTTGCGGCAACGCGATAGCTTCCGTAACTTTGGTGTTTACTTTCCCAGAGGGAACTCCGATTGACTCCGGAAGGGCAGTGGTGCGCTCTTGTTCGGAGGTTTAGTTGCTTGCCATTTATCGTATCAGTTTTTCAGACATCGGAACAAACTTTCCACTGAAAGTTCAGGGTCACCTTTCTTCTGTAATTATTCTTTCATATTTTCCTCATTATTACGAAGTACGAACAGCTCCATCTCTATTTCGAAAGTTTCCAAATAGATCTATTTGCGCTGAAGTCTACTTTTGCTCTCGAAGTGAATTTTTTGCACGCTCTTTCAAGCTGAGGAGCGAAACTCCGTTCTTCACGTTCCTTTAGCTCTCAGATGAAGTTCACGGAAAGATTCTGATGAGCTTCAGAAGAAAGAAAAGATGTTTAACTTTTAACACCTTCAAGGAGTGAACGCTAAGCCACTAGAAAGTCCCCATCGATGAAAAGTACGGCCACACGAAAATACATCATGTTGGGGCATTAGAGAGAAATTCCGGGTTTCCTATTCGCTCTCCGGATACGAATACCTTTTAACTTAATGAAGACTCTCCTGGTGACGAGTTTTCCGCTGGAACTGCACTCCCGCTCGAAATTCCATTGTGGCTGATTGTCGTAACCTGACAACGAAACTATGCGTGTCTGTGAAAAAGAAAAGTAAGGAAAATCTCGATCGTCTAACTTCGTTTCGTACCATGTACTTATTTATTTGCCTTGATTTCCTTCTCTGCGAATCTCTTTTACTTCCTAACTTCAGATTTAACAATTTGTACGTGTAATTTTATGTGCTTTCTCTTTCATAAAAATTCTACAATTTTATATTAAAATCTCTGTTAATGGTTCGCAATTTCAACTACTTTTACAGGAATATTTTCTCTAGTTTTATGGCCTGGAATCAGGGTTAATGAGGTGACGGCGGGTATTTCGTTTCAGCAAAAACTGTTCAGCCAGTTTTCGACTCGTTTCGTGGAAATCCTCTTATTCGAATTGTGTAGGAGTTTCGAAACACAACTTGACACACAACATGCTTACTTAGTTACAGAAACTTCCGATAGTTTCCATCGGTTGCAGAACTGATCCGTAATTGGCAGTTCGCCGAAGGTGACGACCGAGCTTCTTACCGAGTTCCACAGTCCTTATACAGGAAAAGAATTAATCAGTTGTATCGTGCACGTGAACACGAATTTTCCATTAAACTTGAAGGGATTGTGTCGTCAGACAACAATGCTGGTACCCTGGATTTCGAGTTGTCTCGAAAAAGTTGACTTTGAGACAGATATAGGTCTAGGATTTACAAAAAGAGTTGTCATTTAGGATTTATGTAATAAAACTATCAGGAATGGAGTCTCTGAAAAATAGACAAAAAGCTTGTGAAACGAATAACGACACAATTAATTGAATTTGTGTTTTGTCATAGTTTGCTTGTTAGCAGTGTTTGGATGGCCGGCAATTAGGCTATGGTCGAACAATCTTTATTTAATTAGTCACAGGTGGATTATTTTAACCCTTTGTTACTGTAACTAAATTTTAATTAAAATTGTGGGCTGTATGGAGAGGCGAGTTTGCGTGACTCTATTTTTCATGTTAAACCATATTATACTGCGCCTTTTAGACAATTGTGTTGAAGTAAGTTTAATTACTAAACTCTCTGGGACATAAATTTAATTACTATGCAATTTTATTTGTAATTCTCGACTTTGGTGGCTACAAATGGCTCCAATGTGGGAATCCAATTCCTCCCAGCGACAGTCGAAAATAATTTTTCTCTCGATATTCTTCGCCACTCGCATCCTCCTTGCCACGAATATTAAGAAGATCCCAGAACCAGTGGGAGTAAACTTTGTCGACGATTCCAGACGACCGTTCCCCAAAAGCGATTCGCTGCTATATGAAACGTTTTTATTTCGATCTCTCGACTAGCAGGCGACATCGCGACTATCGAACGACAGGCATTCTACCGAACCAGAGGGTGAACGCACGGGGAATGATTTTTCCTCGCTGTAACAGCGCCCACTTTGAAACGAAGGCAAATCTTTTTCGAGTCACGTCCACAGCCCCACGACGCGACGTAGGGACACTACTCGTTTGAGGGGGGAGATTTTTTTGTTTAATCCAACCCAGACAGTATTTAATCAATTTTTTGCTGCCATTTATTTACTTCACTGTTTTTTCAAGCCGCCCCTCGATTCAGCTAGAATATCACGAACAAACAGAGGAATTTGCCAAAGAGTAGGAATGACGCGCAGATTATCGAATTCACTCGTCCAGCATTAGAGGGTGGTATTTTTTCACAAAGAGAATTTTTTAATTATCACGTTTCGCGAATGTCCTATTTTGGAAGACATTTCTAAAAAGTAGAAAAACATTATTGAGAGTGTTCATGGATTCTTGACATTTTCTATTCAACCTGATTAATGAAATATGTACTATGTTAGGAAACTTCGGTTAAACAATTTACTGTCAGTTCAATATAACTTTCCTCGCATAGTGTTCTACTTGCCTAATGTTCGATGGAAGACTTCGCAATTATTTACTAGAGAAGTCGGTAATTAAGTCGGTTCCTTCACGAATTTGCTGGTAAACTCCTCTTTAAAGTTGGAACAAAAACTTCCTCAGTAATTAATTCCTTTTGATTGTTCGTTAATAGAGCTAATGATTTAATCGTTCACGATTCTTCCAATCGATAATCACAGTAGAAGCTTCGACGAGAGTCCCTTATTCCATCGAATACAATGCAGTGCGTAATTTATCCTGTGATAATTCATAATCCTGTGCTACCACGATTTCCTCTGCTATCGCGTCTCGCTGCATGATTACAGGACGGGATCGAGCAGTCTGTTGATTGGAATTTGATCGCAAAAGAGGACACGGTTTAGAATTAGCTGTTAATTTACAGCGCGACGAGAGTCAATTTCCATGCTTAATTATATCTTACTTGCTCAAACATAAATTGACTATTGAAATACGAAGTTATTGATAGAAAACTGAATTTTCATTCTGTGCTAGCGAAGTTCGAAAGGTTTATTATCGAAATGACTATCATTAAAAGGGATGAATTATACTTATGCGTATGTTTGATACAACATGTATCAACTTGGTTTTACCAAGGCTTTAAAACGTCGGGCATGAGCGTAGAAATGTCACAGTCAGAGAGAACCGAGAAAAGAAGTAAATCAAATGTCATTTCATATTTGAGATGGAGGACCTTTTAGAAGGTTTCGTTACTTTTTGCCAACTCTACAGGACTTTCTTTTATCAGCACTGCAGTGTCAAAAGGGGCTGATGGATGTTTGGTACAATAACATACTACACTCTTACAATTTTTTCGTCGAATTGTTCTTTTTCAATTGTAGCTTTTTTGTGCCTTCATTGAATACACGTACTTAAAGTTAAAAGGAGTTTAAATTAGTCTCTAGACGTTCAAAGTCTTCAAGATTTCAGTTTTAGATAGACTAAAGTGCAATCCATTTAAAGATCTCGAATCTAAAAAACCTCAGGAGTATAATTCAGACCTATTACGGAGTCGATAATTGAAAATATGATCGGTGTAGTTGAGGTAATAGCTTCAATTAGTTGAGATTAGTGGGAGGGTCCAACAATTACAGCAATCTATAACAAGATATTGTCAACAACGATATTATGTAACACAAGGTTCAAGCGCGACCCATGCGTGGTCCCATTTATCATGATTATAGGATTTTCGATGAAAAACATCAAGTCCCAACGGGATTCGGAAGGGGGATCTCGTCCGTCATAAGCAGCACGTTACCCGTTAGCCTTTCCCATTTTTCTAGCTTTTCCTTGCATGGATTTATGGTTTTTCTATATGGAATTCCACCTCTCATATTGACTGTCGCACACACCCTTCTTTATGATATGGTATTGAAGGGTTATATCCATTTTTTGCTAGGAATAAGTTATATTTTTTTATAATCTGACCCTAAAAAGATTTCGAGGGAATCTGAATTAATCATATTGTGTTAATATTACGAACGTTCCATTCAATTTTTCATTATTTTTTTTTATTTTCATTCTATGTTTTACGTGAAACTTCACTGGACAATCGAAATAAAAGCCAGCAGGAGAGCCAGATGAAATTCTACCCCTGTTTCATTTAAAAGCTGTGAATAATAAGGGTCAAGAATTCTGGCTTAAAATTTCCAACCCTGAAACACTATTTTCCTTTCAAAATTACTCCTGATCCATTCTTTCAAATAATCTCGCAGTAAAATATCCAATAAAATCAAGCTCAACCCAACCTAATCCAAACTTGTCTTATCTTGACTCATTTGATTTGCTATATCCTCCCCTAAAAGGCTAAACAATCCTCAGTCAACCCCCAAAATTCCTAATGTAACAACCCACATATAAAACCCCCAACCTCCCTCCAATCATGCCCATCTTTCGTTCCTCTCCAAACATCCCTACTATATCCTTTTACCTAAGTAAACTACCTGATGCTTCCTATTGGCATAGATCCCACCCTCGAAAATTCCTTTGCCACCCAGAGAAGTCATTGAAACGAAACGTGTCTGTGTAAGCGTATCAATCACCGCGAGGTATATTGCTTGGCAGAACAAAGGACGTTCCCTCAATGGGTGCCCCTCAAAGGCTCTCTAATTGCGAGTGTAAATGTTGCGCGAAGCAATGGTATCGCGCAGGCTCCTTCCCGCGAGCGAGGCAGGACATAGGGGGAGGAAGCAAAGGATCCTCGTGAATTTTCACCAGTTACCCCGTGACCATCAAACCGTGCTCGACACGCGTGTACCACTCGGTCGGCGTGGTGGTTCGTGGCGAGCCTCTGCTAACCTGTTGCCCACAGACATTATCAAACTTTGTGTTTGTTGGTTCTGACGCCTTGTCAATGTGATTTCCTAGCGTTCGTTCGCGGTTCGTTGGAACTTTATGGGGATTGGAAACGCGATGGGGCGAATTATTGAAAGTGGTGTTAAATAGATCGGGGTGAGAGTGCTACTGAATTTTATTTTTCTTGGTAAAAGTGACTTTTGTTATAGTATATGTTGAATGAAATTTTTAATCAGTGCTGCCGCGTGTATCGATCGGCGATCTTTTAGTAGAAATTTTATAAATAAGCGTAGCAGAAGTTTTGTACACATTTGATACGTTTGGGTACTAAGGGCGTTTATTTTTTGATAATGAAATCCTTCAAGTTTCAAGTTATTTCTACGTTTCACGTTTTGAGGGATATCACTTTTGTCTAGTATAACTGAACTTGAGATACATAAGAGAATGTTATATTACTGTATTGGCTGGGATGTTCGCTGTTCCTTTGTTGTACCTCGCGAAAAAGACCTGTTGCTTGGCAATTCGTTAGTGAACGATTGGTAGAAAACATCGGGAATTCGCGAAATTATTGTGATTTGAACGGGAGTTTCGGGTCTCTTGACACGACATTGTGTGCGACCAAGTATCGAGACAAATGGTGTTTCCGTTGGGAACCTTCCATTTGTGAAGGCTTCAGTCAGTGAATTACTGTCAAATTACTTCTCTCCAGTGACTGCAGTTTCTGTTGTCCGAGTTCCAGAAAAGGGGAAGAGAACGAGTTCACTAATACAGTGAGTATTTTATTGCATAGTTTTATCAACTTTTTTTTAAAGGGCAGATACAAATTTGAAATATTTGGAATGTCTAAAAATTTCGCCCTTTGAAAGCTATCACATTCCAGCGAACATCCACTATTAACTCTTTTTTACCCCACGTAGCTATGTAGCTACATATCAATCGCAATCAAAATTTTATTTAAGTCCTTTATTTGTTAATTCTCGAAAATAACAACGAATGGAATAACGATTGGAATATTTTTAAAATGTTAGAATATTTTTGTGAACCACATATTTGACAGGCAGTGCTAAAAATAATAATATTTCTTTATAATGGCTGAATAATTTGGGGAAAAAGCGTTAATAATATCCCGACGCGTATAACTTTCGCTTCTGTCTCATTAATAATGCATTCTTTCCTCGACTGTGTCCTTGTTCCGTCGTCCCGTTATCGGTTACCTTACCTTATCACAGAGAAATTAGCTTAACCCTGGAAATTGATGAATGCGCGCCTCGGGAGTGTCGCGGAACTTATTTAATTTCAGAAATGATTCATCTCCTCTAAAGACAATAAAGCCGTCAGCAATAAAAATAATATCTCGTCCGATGAGGGTATTACTGTTGCTCGTTTCGAGACAGCACCAAGCGAAATAAATCGTCCCATCGATATCCATTAATGTCACCCGCGATACGACCACGAAAACTGCTTTTTTGAGCAACTCTTATAGTTCTCTGATAGGTACTCAAAATTTTCACTATCCACGATCTAATTTACTAACTGAACCGAATAAAACGATTTCAGAGAGCTTTCAGAGATTCGAATGTTTATCGTATTTCAAATCCATCCAAGTGACTAAAAGCTTTGCGACAAGCTTTTATGAAAACTTAGAACCTACGAGGTATTTCATAATCCGAAGGATTTCGTAAAGTCCTGATGCTTTGCATAATCTGGAATCTTCGTTTTCGCTGTGTTTCTTTGCTTGTCTTATAATGATGCGACAGATTAAGTTTTTGCATGATACAACTGGCAACTTCTTCGTACAGGTTGTTGCAGAAGGATGGGCTGTTTTCAGATGTGAGACTAAAACATAGTTTTCTATAAATATTGTAATCCTTTCAGAGTTGTATTAGTATGTTAATTACTGCTTTAATATGAGTGGCGAATTTCGGCTATCTTTAGAAACAGATCTTTGGAGATCTTTGGAGATCTTACATTATTTTTTTATGCTAAAGTTACGCCCATGCTTGTTGATATACCTTATATCACCTTGGAATCTGTTGACAAAGTTTCAGTTCATTTGTATGCAAAGAAGAGTTTTTCATCAATTTTTTTCTACTTTTTCTTCTGGGTAATCTTTGCTTAGATCCATGGAATGTCCCGCGACGTGAGTCGGTCTCGAATATAAAATAATCTCTCTAATTAAAAGTCCAAATTTTGCCACATTTTAACGAAAATATTTTTTTTTTGAACCCTACAGTTTTTTAGGCCTCTACGCCATTTTTTTCATGCACGTCAATAATTCCCCGAACAGTTTCTCTTAAATTTAGTAACACAGCAGCCAAAAGTTAAGAAACAAATAGAAACCTAAGCAATACAAATGGATCTAGGCAGAATACAGGATCCCAATTCAATCAGTCTCCCTTTCAGCATCGATGCTCTTTGAAATCAAGTATTTTACATTTCATATAAAATCCAATATACCCACTCGTTTGGCTTCTACGCAGAGCGCACGTTTTTTCAATATATCGTCAAACATTCTCTAATAGCGAAAGTATACACTTATAAAGTTTCTTCTTCAAAGTTCAGAAGACTGAAATTTATATTTCAGGAACGGTTCTATTAAAAACTTTTACCCCTTGTTATCAGTAGTTCACAACTTTTTTGGAGTATTGCGAAATACACTGAAGCAAGCGAAAAATATAAGAGAGTGGAATATTTCTCAACGAACGTACATCATGTAGCTAGCAATCGTCCACATAATCGACCCAGAGATGTATTCCACCGCCTCGTTTATATGATCGTATGCCTACAATAGTTGAGAGCTCTTCACACGAGGGAACGTTGTAAATGACGAAGACCATGCCAAAGAATGCAACCTAGAATGACAGCAATTTGCATCGGGGAATTTAAGTGCATGGCTTATAAAAGCATCTAGATGGCTCGCAATTTTGCGTCTCAAATCGATCGTCAGATCCTAACGTTTCTCGATATCCACGAATCATCCGCCCTCGCATTTGTCAGCCCTCTCTGTGATTCCATCCATTGTTGCTTGAAATCTGAGAAATATTTCGCTTTGTCGACTCTACCTTTCTGAACACTTTGCCCCCGTTTCGTAACTCGATGTAACATGAGGTACTTCATAATAGGTCACTTGATGGTTAGATCGTACGTATTTTGAAAAATGTGCATATTGTGAAGAAGGTTCGTGGAAAGATTGTGAGGCTTCTGTCATAATTGAATGAAAAATGATGCTTGTTACACACGTGAATTTTTCATTAATTGTACATAAAATCGTGCAGTGTCCAGTAATTTGATTTTTGTAGGCCAAGGAAGAGAGTGAGAATATTTTGCTAATAGAGCTGCTAGAAATTCGCGAAAACTCGAAATAGAACTAGGGTTTTAAGTATGTTCATTGAATAAAACAAAAGGCTCTTCTTTGTCGTACCTTTCGTTGTGTTTTCTTTCCGAGTACTTCCGTTCTTTTCTTCTAAATTCCACCTGCCACAGAGAGGATTTGTCGAGTTGTTTGCGTCGGGGACATCCCTGCGTAGGATATGGTATTTTCCTTAAAGTAATCTCTCGTAGAGGTACAGAATATTTACATATCCTTCATGACATCACAGCATTATGAATAATTTGCATTAAATCTATCTATAGAGAAATGCAGTCTGTAATTCGGCAGATTCTACGGAAGTTCTGTACTAGATTATGCAGCTGCTGTATATCTATGTTGATCGTCGCCAGTAGGATCCACTTTTTTCACATATTTCTCAGTCAATCCGTAGGGATTTCAGAAACACTCCATCCTCAAACAAGTTTAATTCGAGTTTACCACGTAAAACAAACTTGAAATTAAAGGCAACGTATTTTAGTCACCGGATTTTCCATTTTGAAGGTAAAAGTTTTTAAACGCTTCGCGGTTTTATGGCTCCCTGAAAACGTAGTTCATGTAGGTGACCACCGACACCTGTGGTTCCTGTTGGATTTTAAAGCCAGCCAGAGTTATTGATTAAGAAAATTGCAGTATTTTTTGGCGAACTTCGTCACAGCTGTACACTAACTCTAACAGATTTCTTAGTGTATCTATTTATCTTCTCCATTTCAAACTTTTTCAATTATTAATTTTTCATCATCGTAAAAGAATTATACTTACTCTAAGTTCATATAGGCACAAGAAGGATTAGTATCGTTGACATTATCAGCAACAGTCTCGTTCCCATGATTGAGTCTTCGTTCGTATTGCTCCAACGATAAAAACTTCCAGATCACTAAGCCAGACTCTTCTTCCGTGGGCGTCATATTTTTTCTTGGAAAGAAATTATTTTCTAAAATTATTCTTTTACGTCACGGGGGATGATTTCCCATAATGGCTGTAAAGTCGAAGAAAACAGGCGTGTTTACGACGAAAGGAAGTAGATTGTGAAATCGAGCGGGAAATCCTGGTTCGTGTGCCATAGTGTGCAACACATGGGGATCGTATGAATGGTTTATGGAGGAAATTCAAGGGGATTGTTGCGACAGACGCATTGTCGCGAGACTCGGTTAAATTATGGCCGTTGGCAACCAAAGCAATAGTGAGGCGTTACGGTGCTCGGTACAGCGGCTGTATCTGGATTGAGGTGTTCGACGATGACCGATCGACCATGTACATTCATTTTACACGTAGTAACGTTGACAGGTCGGACGTGGGGGTCGATTCAAACGAGGGCCACGTGCTGCGATCGATATCCCTGCAGCAATGCCAATATATCAAAGGGATACTTCTAATTTGTCATCTAGGAAGGAGCTTGGCCAGAGTATTACGTTACTAAAACAGAGGAATTTTGTAAGCAGAGGATATTAAGAAATTGTTTAATATTGAAAACGGGGAATGTCGTATAGGAGAGTAAATCCAAAGGCGAAGGAGTTAATCTGTATGTAAATGTCTTACAAATATCGATTACCTTGCGTGGATAGGTAATTTCTTAATTACTTTTAATTACTATAGTGTAGAATAGACCTTGGCAAGTTCGTGAGGTGAGGTGAGTCTGATACATCAGCTTTTAATTGCAGGAAACAGTTTATGACCACGTGATTTTTTTAACCTGTATCCAGGAACGATAATATGTATAGCATAATCCAGACAGTATACGTGTATACATATACGTAACCTTATCAGAGTAGACAGAACCTGTACAGTGAATATTATTAACAAAGCTGGAGACCATGAATTGATAATTCGATCTTCTTCCCCCATTATCTCTTATTTCTTTCCAATTAGCGGACTTCCTTAATTTAATTTTTTATATTTATCTGCATTTTCAATTTGATCTCAAATGTCTGCGTAGTTCTATAGTATCCATGAAAAGAAATTCTTCTAGCCGTATAAAAAGTTGGTGAACTCGGTTGAATTCCAGTAACGTATACTACCACCATTCTTCTGGCAAGTGTACTGAAAAATTAAACTCTGCCAAAGGCTGCGCGTTGCCGTTTCAGTTTTATTTGTATATGCACGGGCAACTCAGCAAGCGTTCCTCCAGTTCGCGAATGGAAAGGATTCTATGCAGCTGAAACTGACAAGTGCTTCTTTTATACAAGAATCCTTCGAACTGTAAACGCGGCAACCATCATTTTTCTTCGAGGTATACTTGCTCAGAACAAAAATGCTGCGGGCTTTAGACAGACGATCTTCCAACGATTTTTCAACCACTGTTAGAAGTCTTTTCGCGAGTAATACATAAATTTGCCTGGAGAACCATGTAGTCGGCGTACATTCTGGCGTGAAAAAGAATTGTGAATCGTATTCATAAGTTGTTAGCAGTGCCGCGAATTTCCTTTCATCGAGAAATTCCCTTCGAACGCTGAAAAGGCTATTCTACTCGCTACATTAGCATGGTCTGAAAGAATTTGTATTTTATTGTACATTGGTATTTAATAGGACCAAGGAAAATATTCCCAGCAACTTGTAGATACTACAGCTTCTCAGGATCGTTTTCGTCCTAGAGGGGAACCACTTTCCACAGAGATATTTTATTTATGTCAGCCATTCCGTGGAATTTCAAATTCAGTAAGTTGATTCGCAAGCATTTACGTTCCCCTTCGAAGAGCTCTTTTCATTTTTTATGTGCCGAAGTCACGTTTATCGTAAAAGAATATAAAACCAACGCGTTCTCTTGAAAAGGAAAAATGAAACTTAAGTGGAATATTCGCGGCAAATCAGCCATTTAAAATTATGATAATTTAATGCAGCACATACACATATGCCTTTTAAAGGAATCTCTTCTAAAACGCTCAATCTTTATCCCTTTAGGAGCCTAATAAAATTGGAAATTTTTTTAAAAAATGAAGATTTTTTTTTTAGTATTTAAAATACTTTTATATATTATAAAAACATATTTTATTTTTTATTTTATTTTTATCGGCGTTTTGTCATGCCCGAGTTTCATGCGGGATAAACTGTGAAAGGTTTAAAGAAAATCTGTCATTCAGCTGTTCCAAAGTTGTCAATGTTTCCAATCCAAGACAAAAGTAAAGTCGATTTAAAAATCAAATTCGAAGGCACTTTTCGACTTCGTTTGTTTCAATTGTACGTAAAACTTTCGATCAGCTTTGTTTTTGAAAATCGCCCCATCTGCTACCTGTTTAGTCGTTAACTTTTGCATGGAAGTCTGTCGAATCAACTTTAATACCAACGAAGAGTTAGTCTATTTAAAACTTGCGCGAGAAAGCATAGGAATTCCAGGCTTTTGTCGAAGTTCGAGAAAATAGCCCGCCCCATCGAATTCTATTTTTCAAACAATTTCCTTCGGGCAGCAATCGGACGTGAATTAACAAATCGCTGAGCTTTTGAAGGAAACGATGGAAAAAAACGATAGAACTTCAAGGAACAATTCTTTTTTTTTTATCAAAGGAGGATTCGTTGAATCATGTTGCAGAAGGAGGAAGCGGAGAGAAAAGTTGTATAACGTTAGGTGGAGATTTATGGAACACGAACGCGACGAGGAATTTCTTTTCGTTGCGGTGGAGAACATTCTCCGCTGGCGAGGTCGAAGAGACGCTCTTGCACGCCAAGATTAACAGGGCGATTTGTCACGAATTAAGGTTTAATATAAAGTTCGTTCTATGCTCGATTGTGCTAATTACGGAAGTTATGTTTCGTGAGTTGCGCGGCGAAACGGATAAATTTCGCGCCATGCGTTTTCCTGGCTTCCTTCGCCGTTTAAATCGCTGCAATTTTGTTGCCGATTCTTTTTTTGAAGATTAAACATTTATCCAGCAGTAGTTCAAGGTTTTAGTTCTTACCATGGTTGCTTGAGAGCTTGAATATCTGTGTTTATCCCGTCTAATAAGATGCTTAATTATGCACGTACGTAATTAAGTACTCAAATGTTTGACTGTACTGGAATTGTAATTTTTAAATATCTCTCTTACTTGATATTAAAACACTAGTTCATATGCTTTATTTCTTGCACCTCGGTGTAAATCAACAGCATGCTATCAAAAGAGAAAGATCTTTCAGGTTAAATATTGTCGCTAAGCACATAAAGCTTTCGCCATAAATATCAGTGTGGAGTCTTAACGCCCTAGCATGAACGCGCACTAAAGGAGAAACGATTTCTCAATTTGAATGGCAAAGATTCGCTGCTCCAAGTAATCCTTCTCTATACTCTGCTCTCGTTTTCTGGGTCTTCAGTTTTGTCGTAAAGATGTCTTCCTTTTGTACCCTAGAAGGAAAGAGGATTAAAGCTGTCGTCTTTGAGTCGTAATGCGTTTCCATGGAAGTTAGTTTTCTTCACTTTGCTGAAAAAGTGGACAACGTAAATAATGGTTCATGATGTTCAAGAAATTTTAGATCCCATTAAAAGTTCAATGTCGAGCTAAAACATTATATAAAACCTTTTAGTTTCCGCTGAATTTTTACACAATGCAATTTATTTAAAATTAGTTTCACTTGGATACACCTATTGGTAACTTGTCGCACTGTTTCCCGTGCAAATATCTCAAGTTTAATGTTCACGGTGTATATCCATTACAATACTTACGTAGCAAAGTCATGACGCACTGGGTAGTGGAATATGCTTCTTGTTACAACATAATGCAACAACCCAGGCGTAACAAATAGTATTAACCGTTGCGCATTACCGTTTCCGCTCTGTTACTTGCGTCCCTTGTTCCTGAGCTGCTGCTTCCCTCCTCGATGAGATATTATTTAATTTCTGGAACGTAGCCCAAAATTTTAACTGAGTAGAACAGGCGGAGCTACAGGTCTCAGAACTGAAATTACACTAATTTAAATTGAAAACACATTTTCATGAATTTTTCCCGAATGTTTTCAGAATTCAGACGACTCTCCGGAGTTTAATAAATTTTTTCTGTAACCAGTTCTACACTAAATTTCAAGCCTAAAGCATCCCCTTTCGAATGAGACCTCGACGAGTGATCTACGATTTTTTTTTACCGAGTTATCGCAGTTTGAATGAAAAGTGTGACTCCTGCATCACAATAGCGCGATAATCCAGAAAATGGAAAAATTGTCAATATTTGAGCTGCTGTCACTTTGCGAAAAAAAATCGTACGACAGTGAGCCTGGACTCATTTTAAAGGGTAAAGCCTCTACTTTTTCGTCCCTGAATTGAATTTTTCCGGAGAAAATTTTTTTCTCGGCTGCAGACCGAGAAAAAGAAGGTTGTTTTTCCCCAAATCTTTTCCAAATACAATAGACTCTCCGGAACTGGATAATTTTTTTTCAGGATTAGTTTTACGGGAGATTTCAAGCCTGAAACATCCCCTTTCGAATGGGACCTTGACGAGTGATCTACGATTTTTTTTTACCGAGTTATCGCAGTTTGAATGAAAAGTGTGACTCTGGCACCAGAATAGCGCGATGATCCAGAGATAAAAAAAGTTGCCGACCTTTGAGCTGCTGTCACGTCGTGAAAAAAAATCGTACAGGAGCGAGCCTAGGCTCATTTCAAAGAGCGAAGCTTCTACTTTGTCACTCATGAATTGAATTTTCTCGAAGACGCTTTTCTGCTCGGCTGCAGGTTGAAAAAGAGAGGGTGGTTTTTCAGTATTCAATATTACCTCTGAAATACATAGTTTCATTTATATGCAAATAAATGATTAAATCAGTACTAAATACGAAAAAACTCTTGATCACTCAACCACTAATGTCTACTTATAAATATTTGATCACCATAAATGCTTGATCGAGGGTGTGCATTCTGTTTCAGGGCACTCCTTCCGAAGGAATGTAGCCGTTTCCCGAAACAGGATAAATCACGGGAACAGCGCATTCATCCAAAACTTCATAATCTCCCTCGAATCGGATACGATAGTTTAAAGTGGTTTGTATCTCCTCGAGAAGTGGATCGACTGGAATCACGACAAAGAAGGAGGCATGCTCCTAAACGAAATCGACTCCTGGATGAAACGTCGTTGCTCGTGCAAGACCCAATCTTTCAGGAACTAGAACTAATGCTTGGACCATATCCTCAGGGATTATCCTCGTCGAAAGACGAGCATCGAAACCGACGGGGTTACCATGGGTTAAAGAAAGTCATGAAAGAAAACTGGGAAAGGATTTCGAGTAACATCAATCTCCCCAATCCACATTAGAACCCATTCACTTGCCTATTATTCTGGCGAGCCGATTCTTCGAGAATGTATACCTACACATAAAGGACCTTGAAGCTATCTCATGAAACGCAAAACGTTGCTAAAGAGGATACAACAGAAGTTAACAGGATAGAACTAAAGTTTTACAGAAGTCTCTCGAACATCAAAGGCGTTCTGCAACGCGATGTCTTCGGGAACTTTTCAAAGAAGACGTTCTGAGGACAGTGGGTAACGAAAGGAGGTAATAAGGAGGAAACTCGCAAAGGATGCAGTGGACTTCAAGGAGGACGCGTGCCCCAACGCATCCCCGGTGCATCGTAAGTCGGACGCGTCTCCTTGGAGCGTAAACTTTCCGTGTACAGGGGAAAATACGATCTGGCGCCCGACAGAGTAATTCGCTGTGACGGGGAAAAAATATTTGCGCGCGCGAGGGCGCGTATACAGGCCGACGGGAGTAATAAGAGATCGTTCGACCAGGAGCAGAGGCGACAGGGAATTTCTGATTTGCCGCGTCGCGTGTAGACCCTATATCGGGGAGGACGTGCTCACGCTGGACGATATTGCACCGCTGTGACCATGTGACCATGTGATATTCGATATTACGTTCGTCGCCCTTTCGTCCATCTTTTTGCTATGGATCTTCGGAGAAACGACGACCATTCAGATGTCGGCGAAAAAAGAAGTAACCTGAGGCGAGTGGAAGTTATTTTGGAAGAAGAGTGCCATTCTGATTTAACTTGGGAACGCTTGCCAGTAAAAGAGAGAAATCTGAGCTCCTCCAGACCCCTATAGATATCCATCTAGAGTTGGAGTGCTCTGGAAGTCCCTGGGGATACTCCTTGGAGTTTTAACTTGGGAATTCTTGGTAGAGGAATATTGAAAGCTGGAATATATTTGCAACTGGAGTATTCGGAAGATATATTTTGATACTTAAGAGGAAAACTGGAAGAAAGAAGGGAGTCTATAGTTCTTGGTAAATCGGTGGAAAGGAATACTCGGGTCAGTGGTTTTCGGAGGACCTTTGAAGTATTGCAGATTGGAAGCAGGTATAAAAGAGCGAAATCTGGAGGAGGTCTAGAGATCCCTGGGGGTACTCTTTCGAGTTTTAACTTGAAAGTTCTTGCTAGAGAAATATTGAAACCTGGAGATATTTGAAACCGGAGTACTGGGAAGCCTAAGTATTTTGATGTTTAAGAGAAGAGCTGGAAGGAAGAAAAACTCCATAACTATTGGTGGAGCGATAGGAAAAGAACAATAGGATCAGTGGCTTTTGAAGGGAATCTTTGGAGTATCAGAAATTTGTAGCAGGTCCTACCACATCTCCTACATATTCCATAGACTTCTAACGCGATGCACCTAGAATATCAAAATCTAGAGCATATGGAAACATCAGCAGACTCCTAAGTACCCCAATATTCAATAACGACATTCAAGATAAAACGCTAGAACTCAAGACCAGCGGTTCACACTAACACTTAACAATGCGACCATCAGTTCGCAGCATGAGATGCCTCGTCACGTACCCCACGAAGACACCTGGCGCCGTATGCATCTGAACGCAACTTTGCAGCACCTGAGGTCTCTCTTACGTCGCGTGACAACCATGAACCGACTGGACAACTACACGGACTTCTTCCGCAGTCTGAATATTACCAATGAGGACATCGACTACGTGAACAATTTCAACATCGACAATCTGACCATGCTGAAAACCAGTAGCGACCAAGCTGACTGCTACTGCAACAACACCGTCATGGATTTCGCGGTCAAGTACAAGAATTATCACGGCTACGTGGCCCTGATGGTGTGCGTATTTGGCACTCTGGCCAATATGCTGAACATCGTGGTGTTGACTAGGAAAGAGATGCTACTAGGGAAGACCATGCCCATTCACCGTATCCTGACAGGCCTAGCAATGGCGGACATGCTCGTGATGCTGGATTACATACCATTCGCGATCTGCACGTACATCGTGTTTTCGAAGAGGCAGATATTCCCTTACGGATGGGCAGTGGTCGTCCTCTTCCATATGCACTTCACGCAGCTGCTGCACACCATGAGCATCGCCATCACGCTCACGTTGGCCATTTGGCGGTACATCGCTATAAGGTGAGTGGAATTCTGATTCTCTGGACCACGAGTCCTTCTTTATAAAGGCGAGGTGAGCGGCGAATTTCAATTTTTGGAGGGAATGGAGGGAGACAGAGGTCGGGGACAAGAGAAAAGTTTTATTAGAGTTGGTAGCAATTTTTCTTGGTAATCTGTGGTTGTGAAGATGGTGAGAAAGTGGGGGCTTTAAGATAAATTAAATTAAAAGAGGGTAGCGATGATGAGGCAGGAAATGTGGAGTGAAGTTTTTGTGTAAATCTTCGTTTTCAAGGGAAATGAGAAACATTCTTGATTTTGATAAAGCTTTGGTTTGTTGAATAGTTACCTATGAAGGGCTCGTATATTTTTAGCTGCCGTAGCTGGAGTTTAAAGAATGAAATCATTCTTCAGAGCTTCACGCTTCTGACGCTATCTTGAAGGGTATTGAGGATACAAAAAATGTCTGCAGTAGATGGTTCTTTCATGTATCCATCATCTATTTCACCCTCTTTGGAAAAGCTTCGAACTATATTTTCGTGAGAACAAAGGCCCCTAACTATACCTACATTATTTGTGAATATTCCCCCTAGACTCTAGACTCGTTTGAAATTCTCCGGACTTTGTCAAACTCTAAAACTTTATTCCCCTTGGAGTTCTACTTCCAAAATTTCGTCTATTTAATTTAGTTCCCCAAATGTATTTTTAGTTATGTTGATCATTAAAAGAACTCCTTTAACATTAATTTGCAATTGTCGTCAGTTTATTTTACTACACGTAAATATCATCCACCCTCTTTTTTAAACAATTCTGTAACATTTAGTCTCGGAAAACATCCTCCCGCCCACAATGATACACACTGGAGCAGAATTTCATCGCACTTATTCGGTATCGCATTAAAGCTGCGTGAAATTCGTTGTAACAGAGCAAACATTAAGTAAAGCTTTGAAAATTTCCAAACAGGATCGATGAAAATCCCTGCCGCGGAAAGTTGGTTGAAGGACGATAAAAAGTTCGATAAGTCATGAATACCCGAACGAGCTTACTGTACCTCCTGACGATCAGACGAACGATAAAAGTTTAGGAGTCGTCTCGAGCGAAAAAGCCTGAACATACAGCGAAAAAGAAGAGCATCATATCGCGATAAAGTTGAATACAGACGCTCCGTGTTAAATATCGTTGTCAGATACGACGATATTTCACTTGGTGGCGAATTATAAACTAGGAATATCGGTTCTCGATGTGCCCATGGATTTTTTGCACTTTCCATCGTACGCTGCGTTACTTTTTCCTGTGATAAAGCGAATGAAATAAAATTGCTGAGCTGTACAGAGGAGGTCACTTCAGATCGCTATGAAAGAGATTAAAAAACACATTTTAGAAAGATCTGACAAATACTGGGCAAAGTTAAAATTATTACGTTCGGTAGCAAGACATCATACTTTTTATTTTAATATATTTTAATTTCCTTGTGTTATCCCTTTCTCTGAGCTTAAAACTGAAAAAAATTACCCCAGGTACTAGTTGAACAACGTATCCTTTATCGAATGAAAGGATCTTCAGTGAATCAAAGACGCGAGATTGCTACGGTTAATGAACAATTGATGCTCACGTTCTATTATAAACTGCTACTTTATTTCACGTCTCATGAAGAACTAATTTTCGTAGTTGTCCACCTTTTTCAAAAGAGCGTATTTAATATCTGCCGCATCCTCTAGATATAGGTCACCCGTTTTTAGAGGTACCTCGTTTGTAATTAAGATCAAAGTGTCGCATTGAAGAAAACGATGCGTTGGTCAGCGTACTGGGATCTCGTATTAAAGAAAATTGCTTTGAGCACGCGGTTACAGAGTGGTCAGTTTTAATATCTTCTAACCGAAGTTAGCTGGATAATCGATATCCAGTGGTAGGGTCCTGAGAAACGTAGCTATCTACCTGGAGGATCAGCACAAAAGTGACAGCGTGAAAATCTAATTATGATCCTTTGGCTGTGGATCAAATTTGACTTAACGTGTTGGTGTCTGTAGGTGTGGAGGAACATGTGTTAGACATTATCCTCTGTTAGACTAGTGTGCAGCGTACTTTTGCATGTTGGAATGTATAGAATTTCAGGGATACTAATTAGGTACTGTTTGATACTACGGAATGGTCTGGGTATTTAGAATCTAGATTATTGATAATAGTTTAGGTACATAAATGATATTAGGGTCAGTATTTGTAATAAAAAATTGTGAATTCCTATTCAAAGGTAAATCTTTTCTGATAGGTTCTAAATCTTTTGCGTGTAAATACCACGATCCATAGAAATCGCTAGAAAAGAGCATCTAGTTAGAAGTACCAGATCTTTTCGAGTTTCACGGTCTAAATACTATCTGTCCATAAAGGTAGAATATTTAATCCACTTATAATGAACGTTCACAGTCTAACAATAAGATTACTCAACAGCAACCTCCAAACAATACTCATGTTCTACATCTCATTTATGTTAAATATTCCTCTATGCTCCGTCTGCACCTATGTACATTCAGGAACTGTATACAGTGCATGCAGAATGTTCCACTCAGTGGCTTAAATAAACACAAGAGACATTGGTGAACACGATAACGATGTTTATTAAAACAGCTTAATGTTCAACTGAATCCACGTACAACGGAAAACTTCTGGTCAAAAGAGGTGTGAATTAGTTTCTGTTCGACCCACCGGCACAATGGAACTATGTAAATTCGTTTAAATACCCCATAGGTTGTTTCCAATCGGCTCTCCAGTTAATTGAATTAAGTTCCTTTAAAGTGCGTAGGTACTTTGATCGTAAACGAGATTTCAGTCGAAGCTTGTTCGCTATCGTTGAAAGGATTATTGTGGCAAGGAAAGTTATTTGTTATCGACTTGTTCTCTGCTTCGCTACCCACAGCAACGAAAGATAAGCCGTGTTCATTATCAATGGTTGTGGGAACAATAAATTGAAATATCCATTGCTATTCAAGCAATGGTTACTCTTATTGCTTGAAGAAGCAATCCACTGTTTTTATACCTGTACACTTAATCAAAATATCGAAACGAAACAGCCTCGCTCTTTATTCATGTCTAATAATCGAAACTTTAATATCGTAAAAGGTGTATTTCTCTGGCAGAGATTGAAAATAACACTTTTATGTTTTATACGTACAGTGAAACCTCGATTATTCACAATTTCTATTATTTCGAATTATAAACATCCGATGTAGTAAGAGTTAGAGTATAGTAGAACATCGATTGAGACTTGACGAATTATTTAACTATAGTCTACTGAAGATAATCGAACTACTCATTAAAGGAATATTTCAGGTTTGAAACTTGGAGCACTTCGGATAACCGAAGTTCTAGTGTATACTGCATTTTGATTTAGAATAACAAATAGAACTTTAGTCTTCGGTTTAATACCTGCTGACCCACAAACGATAAGTTTCGTTGTTAACTTCTAAAGATAATAGCTGTCCAAAACACTTAATAGTCGATGAGAGTTGAAGCAAAACCGAAGTTATAGAGAGTATTTCGCAACGAGTCAAACTTAAGCGCTTGAAGAAAATCGTAACGCACGGAATCATAAGCTGAGAGCTTTCCATTAATTCCCGTCTTAAGTCCAGTGAATTTCATCACCTGAAATTTTACAAAGAATTTTCCGCAAGTTCTCCAAAAGTTTGTGTTCCACCTGTAATGTCATAATCTTGATCTCTCTTCGCAACTTTCACAAAGTAGTCTTTCACGCGATAATTTGAACCACGTGTACTTCAAACGTACACAAAAGTAACAAGTACGGATAACTATGAACGTTTCAATATTCATGAGATGAAAACCTTGAAAGTTTGTAATTTCGTAGAAATTCGACGTTTCCGGAAGTTCTGTAGAAACTTTGCCAAACTGTTGATCGAGTTATTATTTACTTTTCCCTCCCCAAGGAATACAGTTTTTCAGAATATTGAATATTGAATCCGCGAACACTACGCCTGTTATCCCATGGGGATGGTAAATATTCAGGCGGCGGAATTTTAATTGATTGATCGCCGTTCGTGATACAACACTCTTTTATAATTCACCGCCGAACCAGTGAACTGGCAGAGAGTGACGTGTGCACCGTCAACGCGTTAGCGA